>NW_026114016.1:25789-136168 GCF_018139145.2 Gymnogyps californianus | reverse complement strand
GATTAGGGTTAGGTTTAGGGCTGGGTTTAGTGGTTAGGTTTAAGTCTTTGGGTTAGCCTTCAGGGCTAGCGTAACATGTTTGGGTTAGTATTAGGTTTAGGTTTATCGCTGGGGCTAGGGTTCCTTCTAGTGGAAGGGGATCCTTAAGGTTAGAGTTGGGGTTAGGCTTAGGGCTGGGTTTAGTGGTCAGGTTTAAGTCTTTGGGTCAGTGTTTAGGGTCAGCGTAATGTGTTTGGGTTAGTACTGGGTTTAGGTTTGTGGTGGGGGCTCGGATTAGGGTTCCTTCTATTGGAAGGTGATCTTTGGGGTTAGGGCGGGGATTAGGGTTAGGTTTAGGGCTGGGTTTAGCGGTCAGGTTTAAGTCTTTGGGTCAGAGTTTAGGGTCAGCGTAATGCGTTTGGGTTAGTACTGGGTTTAGGTTTGTGGTGGGGGCTTGGATTAGGGTTCCTTCTAGTAGAAGTTGATCCTTGGGGTTAGGGTCGGTGTTTGGGTTAGGCTTAGGGCTGGGTTTAGGGTTAGGTTGAGTTTAGGGGTTAGTTTTTGAGTTAGGCTTATGGTTAGTGGTAAGAGTTAGGGTTAGGATCAGTAGGGTTCAAGGTCAGGGTCAGGGTCAGGGTTAGGGATCAGGGTTAGGGGTCAGGGTCGGGGTCGGGGTCAGGGTCAGGGTCAGGTCAGGGTTAGGGGTCAGGGTCATGGTTAGTGTCAGGGTTAGGGTTAGGGTCAGGGTTAGGGGTCAGGGTCAGGGTCAGGGTCAGGGTTAGGGTCAGGGTTAGGGTCAGGGTCAGGGTTAGGGGTCAGGGTCAGGGTCAGGGTTAGGGTCAGGGGCAGGGTCAGGGTCATGGTTAGGGTCAGGGTTAGTGTCAGGGTTAGGGTCAGGGTCAGGGTTAGGGGTCAGGGTCAGGGTCAGGGTTAGGGTCAGGGTTAGGGTCAGGGTCAGGGTTAGGGGTCAGGGTCAGGGTCAGGGTTAGGGTCTGGGTTAGGGCCAGGGGCAGGGTTATGGGCAGGGTTAGGGGTCACGGGCAGGGTCAGGGGTAGGGTTAGGGTCAGGCTATGTTTAGGGTCATGGTTAGGGGTCAGGGTCAGGGTTAGGGGTCAGGGTCAGGGTCAGGGTCAGGGTTAGGGTCAGGGTTAGGGTTAGGGTCAGGGTCAGGGTCAGGGTCAGGGTCGGGGCAGGGTTAGGGTCAGGGTCAGGGTCAGGGTCAGGGTTAGGGTCGGGGCAGGGTTAGGGGCAGGGTTAGGGGTCACGGGCAGGGTCAGGGGTAGGGTTAGGGTCAGGGTTAGGGTCAGGGTCAGGGTCAGGGTCAGGGTTAGGGTCAGGGGTCAGGGTTAGGGTTAGGGTTAGCGTTAGGGTTATATTAAAAAAATGAATAAAAATACTGGAATTTTACAAAATATTAGACAAATAATATATTGGAGCTACAAAAGTACATCCCAGAATAGGGGAGCGAGGGCTGCGCAGCTCCCTGGCGGCCGTGCGCGGTGTTGCCGCTGCCGTCCCTCCTGCCGCCGCCGCAGCCTGTGGCTCCCTCCTCTCTCCAGGCCGGCGTAGGCCGCCGTGAGCCGGCCCGCGGCCTCCCCTTCAGCGCGCGCAAGAGACCCCCCTTCCCTCGGCCTCTCCGCACCCCTCCGGGCTCCGTCCTGCCGGGCCTCCGCCGGATCCTCGCCCGCTTCTCTGCTTTCTTACGGAAACGAGCGTCCCACCGCCTCGCGGAACAGCAACGCCGGCTCGCGGAGCAGTGACACTGGCTCGCGGAGCGGCGATGCCGGCTCGTAGAGCAGCAACCCCAGCTCGTAGAGCAGCGACCACGGCTCGCAGAGCAGCGACCACGGCTCACAGAGCAGCAACCATGGCTCGTAGAGCAGCGACCACGGCTTGCAGAGCGGCGATACCAGCTCGTAGAGCAGCGACCACGGCTCGCCAGTGTATTGGGTTTGCATGGCAAGGTTTTGGTAGCGGGGGGGGCTACAGGGGTGGCTTCTGTGAGAAGCTGCTAGAAGCTTCCCCTATGTCCGATAAAGTGAATGCCAGCGGGTTCCAGGACGGACCCACCGCTGCCCAAGGCCGAGCCCATCAGCGACAGTGGTAGCGCCTCTGGGATAACAGACTTAAGAAAGGGAAAAGAAGTCACAGGGGAGTTGCAGTTGCAGCTGGAGAGAGCAGAGTGAGAAGATGGGAGAGGAACAACTCCGCAGACACCAAGGTCAGTGAAGAAGGAGGGGGAGGAGGTGCTCCAGGCGCCGGAGCAGAGAGAGATTCCCCTGCAGCCCGTGGGGAAGACCATGGTGAGGCAGGCTGTCCCCCGGCAGCCCATGGAGGTCCACAGTGGAGCAGATATCCACCTGCAGCCCGTGGAGGACCCCACGCCGGAGCAGGGGGATGTCTGAAGGATGCTGTGATCCCGTGGGAAGCCCACGCTGGAGCAGGCTCCTGGCAGGAGCTGTGGCCCCGTGGAGAGAGGAGCCCAGGCTGGAGCAGGTTTGCTGGCAGGGCTTGTGACCCCGCGGGGGACCCACGCTGGAGCAGTCTGTTCCTGAGGGACTGCGCCCCATGGATGGGACCCACGCTGGAGCAGTTCGTGAAGAACTGCAGCCCGTGGGAAGGACTCACGTTGGAGAAGTTTGTGGAGGACTGTCTCCCGTGGGAGGGACCCCACGCTGGAGCAGGGGAAGAGGGTGAGGAGTCCTCCCCCTGAGGAGGAAGGAGCGGCAGAAACAAGATCAGTGTGATGAACTGACCCAAACCCCCATTCCCCGTCCCCCTGCGCCACTCGGGGAGAGGAGGTAGAGAGAATCAGGAGTAAAGTTCAGCCTGGGAAGAAGGGAGGGGTGGGGGGAAGGTGTTTTAAGATTTGGTTTTATTTCTCATTATCCTGCTCTGATTTGACTGGTAATAAATTAAACTAATTTTTCCCCAAGTCGAGTCTGTTTTGCCTGTGACGGTAATTGGTGAGCGATCTCCCTGTCCTTATCTCGACCCACGAGCCTTTCATTTTATTTTCTCTCCCTGTCCAGTTGAGGAGGGGGAGCGAGAGAGCGGCTTTGGTGGGCACTGGGCATCCAGTCAGGGTCACCCCACCACACCCCTCTTCAAGAAGGGGCAGGGATGAGGCTTGGGAGAACTACAGGTTGGTCAGCCTGCCTCAGTTTCTAGGAAGGTGACGGGGAAAGTCCTCCTGCAGCCATTTCCAGGCACTTGAAGGACAAGAAAGGGATTGCTGAACTGGAAGGCTTAGGAGAAAGAAGGGCGCGTCGTCTACCTGGCCTTTTTCAAGGCCTTTGACGTGGTCTGCCGTGGTCTCCTTAGAGCCAGGTTGGTGCTACCTGGGCTGAAGAAGTGGACATTACGGTGGGTGGGAAGCTGGCCAGATGATCAGGCCCCAATGTCATCAGTGGTACAAAGCCCCCGAGAAGCCGGTCACTGTTGGAATCCCTCAGCGACCGGCACTTGGGCCAACGCTGTTGGACGTCTTTATTATCGCCCTGTACGCTGGGGCCCCAGCCAGGAAGAGGGCTTGGCTACAGGTTGTCATGTCCCTTCCGCCGGAGCACCTGACGGGACAGGGCTGTGGTGGGTCTCCATCCCTTGAGCTGGGGCGATGACGATGTCCCCCGTCCTATGGGGGACCCGGAGAAGCTGAAAGGCCAGCAGCAGTGACGTGGTTTAGAGGATCGTGCTGAAATTACTTCTGTCTGGTCAGGCGAAAGGCCACAGGGAGGCGGATGGGTTGGGTTCCCTGCTTGGACGGGTGCTTTCTGAGGTGGTCGAGCTTTCCTTGGTGGTGGGAAAGAGCAGGAGAGAGGAAAAAACGGTCACAAAGTGCAGCTTGGAAAGTGGAGACTGGACACGAGGAGGAAGAAACGGCACTGGAAGGGTAGCAAGAGGGCACCCAGAGAGAGGTGGTGATCAGCCCACGGCTTTGTGTTTCAAGGAACAGCCGGGAAGGGTGGAGACACGCCAGGGAACGTACGGAAATGCCGGGGTGAGAGCAAGGCGGGGAAGCGAGGCGGGTGCCTACAGCCTGCAGGGAAACAGAGGCAGGTGTAGGCCAGCGTAGGACAGCCTGCGGTGGAGATGACAAAGGGCGCTGGCGAGGCTGGAGGGCGCCAATAGAACCCGGGTCTTTGTCCCCTTGGCTCTGGCGGGGCTCTCTGCCACTGAGGCCTGTAAGAAGCCATGTTGTCCTCACGGCACTGGGGCCTCGTTGCCTCCTTGCAACCCCACGGAGAAGCTGGAAGTCGTCGTGCCGTTGCTGTCCTTCCCTCGGCATTGCACACCCCGTGTTCCACGGTGTCCGGGAAGAGCCCTGAGCCACGCGTGAGGGACAGGATCCCCCTTTCCCATGGGCTGGAGGTCATGGCTTGGCCTTTCTGCTTCGTAAAGCCACCCGAGGGTTTTCTCAGCCTCAGAGTTGCCCGCAGAGTGCTTTTGCCTACCTGTAATCACGGCCTCCGCTTCTCTGCTTTAACAAGTCCATGGGGAGGCTTCGTCAGCCCTCAGCGGGGCCCATGAACGCTTCCAGGAGCTTTGGGCTTTGCTTCTGACTTTGATTTCCTGAGAGGTTTGTTCGGTCTCTTAGCACCCGAGGTTCACGGACTCGGCACTACGTACAGCGCGGGCTCATTAAAACGCAGAAAGCCCTCAGGAGCTACCTCTCTTCCGTAGTTTTCTTCAAGTCTTAAGGGCTTCTGCAGCTAATTGGAGCGGTTTCTGGAGGGTAGAGAAAGAGGAAGTTTTCAATCAGCACTTTGAAGAAGGGATAGAAGAATTCTCCATTCGATATTGATGCAGGGTCTCTTAGGGAGGTCGGGACAGGTAGGAAAAGCAGGCCCTTGAGGCCACACGCTGTACGGACAACCTTGCTCCTTATTTCTCCAACCCTCCTGTTTCTCTCATCGGCCACCCGGGACTTGCATCGCTTTTCCTCACGTCAGACTTCTCCACTGAAGTCTGCGGATGAACGTTACGGCTCCTTTGCACCAACTCCCACCGGCTTTCCTTAGAGAACCGGCTGCAGACAAACAGGCACGGAAGTTTTGGGGTTTTTTTTTCATTTAATTGGGAAAAAAAAAAGTAAAACATGCTACAACTTAATAAACAATAAAATACACTTGTCAGCTGTACGGCTAGTTCAAGAAGCTTCCCGTGAGGTTCGTCTTCGCAAGTGAAGAGTTGGTTATAGGGAGTATTAGGGAGACTACGGAAAGATGGTGAAGCTTTACCCGCCTGAAGCTCAATCAGACAACTGAATAGGTGAGAGGGATTTGAAGGATCGAAGACTAAGGGGAGGGGGAACCTCTGGAGAACGGTGGAAAGTGCGTACGGCCAGATAGGCTCCTCAGGAGGCGACTTCAGACATCGTGAGTTTGATCAGGACAGGTAGCAGCACCTGGAAGATCACGGAGATTGAATACACGGCATAATAGACAGAGCACTGGCAATGCACGCGCAGGGGAAGATGAATATTTCTTCTCCCACAATTAATACGCGTCCTGAAAATTCGCATTTTGGCAGGATAGAAATTCCACCGCCATTTTGTTGAAAGTATTGAATCATTTCAGCTGACAAAAAAGTGCTCCCTCCCTTTTTTTTTTTCTTTTTTAAGTACTGAGAGCATTTCTCAGGTTTTCAGGCAGAGCTCGCTGGCCTGTCAGTGCCACCTCCAGTGCCCCCAGAATATCTGAGGGACTTGCCTAGGGCTGGCAGTTCTAAGACTGGACCCGTGCGCTACAAGAGCCCCTGGGAGCTGCAGGTGGAGCCTTGTCGGAAGGTCCCAGGGCATCTACGCCGGCACCGGGCATCTGTGTCCTTGTAACCGCATCCCGCCCCGGCAACAAACTCCCCCTCCTGACTGACTTTTGCAGAGGCGGTTCAGTCTCCTCTCGGGACCTGAGGTTTCATGGACTCGGCACCAGATACACCGCGGGCCGGTGACAGCGCAGAAAGCCCCAGCGAGCCATGTTACTCGCATCATTTGCATCCAGTGTTCAAGAGCTGCGCGGTTAATTAGACAGGTTTCAGGAGTGTGCTTAAAGAGGAAGATTTCAACCGGCGCTTCATAAAAACGGATTTTTTTCTTTTCTAAGGGTATTTTTCATTGCTTTTCAGTTTACAGAAGAAGTGACAGCAGCATTCTCCAACTGATAGTAAGCCAGGCTGTCTCTTAAGGAGAGCTTAAGACAGCCAGGACAGCTTCTGGACAGCTAGGAAAAGCAGTCTCCTTGAGGTCCGTCGCTGTATGGACAACCTTGCTCCTCACCTCCCCAGCCCCGCCATTTCTCTCTGTATGGCTGGCTATGGTAGCGCAAAATACATATCCATATGGCACGCTGTCGTGGTTTAACCCCAGCCAGCGGCTAAGCACCACGCAGCCGCTCGCTCGCTCGCTCCCCCCCCACCCCGGGATGGGGGAGAGAATCAGGAAAAAAAAACCTCGTGGGTTGAGATAAAGACAGTTGAATAGGACAGAGAGGAAGGAAAAACAATGAGAATAATAATGTGACAAGAGTAATACTAAAAGAATTAAACTATTCAAAGCAAGTGATGCACAATGCAATTGCTCACCACTCGTTGACCGATGCCCAGTTAGTTCCCGAGCCGCGATCCGCCCCTCCCAGCCAACTCCCCCAGTTTATATACTGGGCGTGATGTCATATGGTATGGAATATCCCTTTGGCCAGTTGGGGTCAGCTGTCCTGGCGGTGTCCCCTCCCAGCTCCTTGTGCCCCTCCAGCCTTCTTGCTGGCTGGGCAGGAGAAGCTGAAAAATCCTTGACTTTGTATAAACACTGCTTAGCAACAACTCAAACCATCAGCGTGTTAGCAACATTATTTTCCTCCTAAATCCAAACCACAGCGCTGTACCAGCTGCTAGGAAGAAAATTAACCCTATCCCAGCCGAAACCAGGACACCGGGGCACGCTGCTGGCTCCCATTGAGCCTGCTGCCCACCAGCCCCCCAGATCCCTTTCTGCAGGGCCGCTCTCCAGCCACTCCTCTCCCAGTTGATACTTGTGCCCGGCGTTACTCCACCCTAGGTGCAGAATCCAGCACCTGGACTTGTTAAATTCCATCCCATTAATCATTGCCCAGTGCTCCAATCTATCCAGATCCCTCTGCAAAGCCTCTTGTCCCTCGAGAGGGTCAACAACACCTCCCAGTTTGGTATCATCAGCAAACTGGCTAACGGCGCGTTCAACTCCTGCACCCAGATCATTGATAAATATATTGAACAGAACCGGCCCTAGAATTGAACCCGGAGGAACACCGCTGGTGACCGGTCGCCAGCCGGATGTAGCCCCGTTCACCACAACCCTTTGAGCTCTGCCCTTCAGCCAGTTCTTCACCCAGTGCACCGTGAACTTGCTCATCCCACAGTTGGACAACTTGTCCCGAAGGATGCTGTGAGGGACAGTAGCAAAAGCCTTTACTAAAATCCAGAAAAACTACATCCACCGCCTTCCCTTCACCCACTGGGTCCGTGACCTCATCCTAGAAGGCTATCAAATTAGTTGAATAGGATTTTCCCTTTTCGTGATCTTCTGAGCAGAAAAAGTAGCCCCAGAAAAGCACTAAATATATCAAAAGTGATGGCGAGTGAAATGCCGGTCAGAACCAGGCGAGCTACCCCCAGGCGAGCGGCTTCCTGGCAAGGAGTCTGTCCCGAGAAGGGGATCCAGCCTCTGCCGCTCCCTGGAGAGGGAAACCAGCGGTGGCCGTGCCCCCTGGGGACACAAAGAGCAACTTTTGCAAGACCACCGTTCACCTGAACCATTTTAGACGTGTCCTTGAGGACGGGGTGTAATGGTTTACGTTGGAAATACGAATTTAATTGGCGCTGCCCAGGGGGCAATCAGATTCTGGGTTTGTAGATACCGATACTCTTAGGGAAATCACACCAACACCCGAAGGATTATTGAAAGAAGCCCCATCCATCTTTGCATCTCAAGACATGGCATCCCGGAGGCCAAGGGAAGGATGTTCCGGGCGCTGTCCCGGGAGCTGGGAAACCGAAGCGCGCTCCCCTCTCCCCGACACCCTGCCCTCCTCCGCGAGCTGCGTGAGAACCTCTGCCAACTAGGTCTGGGCTCACAGCCGCGTCAGGTAACTTCTGCCTGACTGCAGCCAGCGTTGGCCTGCCAGCTCGGGATCCGAGCTGCCGTTGGAGCCCAAACCGTTTCAGTTCACACTGCCTCCGTCTTCCCTCTGATGCCGGCGGTTGTGTGACGCAGCAGTCCCGGCTCCCCGGGCAGGACGGGCAAGAGTCTCGTTCCTGAACCGGAATGTTTTCCCTCGCTGGAAAGGTGAATGCAGCAGGCTCGAGCCAAGAGGCCCAAGAAACCCGGCTTCCCGTAGGGCCCGCTCACGACAGCGTCCCACCAGCTGTGGGACTTTCTCTTTACCGCCTGAGAACGTGTGAATACGGACAATACAGCTTCACGTATTTTTCTTCTCTCTTTCTAACTTGGCGCTCAGCATTGAAGCGTTTAGCCATTTTTGCTACTTTAAAACTGTTTTTGAAAAACTAGTACCGCAGCCTGAGGGTTTTTTTTTTTTTTAATGTTTGCTGCAGGGAGGTGTCGGGGATCTCATCCCTGGGAACCCTTCTGGGGTTGTGCCATGACTTTGGCTGAGCCCTAAGGATTTTCCTGCCTCAATCTCTTTTCTAGAGAAGCCTGAGCTGGAGTTCAAAGGACTCCGAGCTGTGGGGAAAGGCAAGCCTTGCCAGAGGCATTTACAAACATGCCAGCAGTTCAGAAGTTGCAGCCTCCTTTGAGAGCCGATGAAGCAACGCTCCCTTCTCCACAGTCCCTGGGGAGAGCCGAGCCGCGCCTGGGTCCTTAAAGGAATCCGTGGTGCTATAAACCAAGCTCGGCACTCTGCCGAGCAGGGAGACTTCGGGCGCTGCTCGAGACCCACTACAGGAACCGCTGGGAGAAGCGGGCAAGGGCAGAGCAGGGCGTGAAACCTGGCTCAGGGTGGGCAGAGAGATGGAGGAAGGGAAGGACATGGGAGGGAAGAGGCAGAGGCTGAGAGCCCAACCGTGCTCTTTGTTCCCAGGCACCGTCAGCGCTGAGGTCACCCCTTCATGCTGAGCATTGCAGGTGGGTGCTGGATGTCCTGAGCCAGGGTGGTGGTTATTTTGCTTCGGAGTGTTTGTGCCGTGAAAGATTCGAAGACCTCGGTTGCGGGGGCGGCTTGCCTGAGCGTTTCTCTTCTCTGCCCTCAGGACTGTGTCGCTTCCCTCTCTCTTCCTTTTCTCTCCTCAAAATCCTGCAAGTTTTTTTGTCTCCACTCGTCGTGGTTTAACCCCAGCCGGCAGCTAAGCACCACGCAGCCGCTCGCTCACTGCCCCCCACCCAGTGGGATGGGGGAGAGAATCAGGAAAAAAAACCTCGTGGGTTGAGATAAAGACAGTTGAATAGGACAGAGAGGAAGGAAAAACAATGAGAATAATAATGTGACAAGAGTAATACTAAAAGAATTAAACTATTCAAAGCAAGTGATGCGCAATGCGATTGCTCACCACTCATTGACTGATGCCCAGTTAGTTCCCGAGCCGCGATCCACCCCTCCCAGCCAACTCCCCCCAGTTTATATACTGGGCGTGATGTCATATGGTATGGAATATCCCTTTGGCCAGTTGGGGTCAGCTGTCCTGGCGGTGTCCCCTCCCAGCTCCTTGTGCCCCTCCAGCCTTCTTGCTGGCTGGGCAGGAGAAGCTGAAAAATCCTTGACTTTGTATAAACACTGCTTAGCAACAACTCAAACCATCAGCGTGTTAGCAACATTATTTTCCTCCTAAATCCAAACCACAGCTCTGTACCAGCTACTGGGAAGAAAATTAACTCCGTCCTAGCCGAAACCAGGACAATCACCCCTCCTTTTTTTCTAACAACGATGCAGTGGGGAGACTTGGGAACTTCCATCATCGGGGCAGCGATTCTGGAAACCTTTCCTGTTTCCCCCATCATTATCAAAGCACAAAGCAATTCATCCCAGCCTGGCAGGTGAGTGCGAGAGGGCTGAGGGGAACAAGTATTTCAGCGGGCGCTGGTCGAAGGGCTGTTTCTTGGGCACGGACTTTCCCCAGCCATGCCCTCAGGCAGGTCCTGGGCATGGCCTGAGGCCCCGACCCTTCTCCTGTACCACCTCACCACCAGGCACCCCGGGGACCCCCTCCCGGTGCCCGGCAGTGCTGAGCAGGGAGCCCCATCAGCGCAGCCGGCTGTGCCGAGGTCCTGCCGCTGGGCCGGGAGGTGCGGGGAGGCAGCCCCGAGGTTCTCAGGAACTGCTGCTGAGGAGGGAAAGACATGAAGTTCTTCCCTTTCCGTTCTTCCCTGCACGAACTCTCCTTCACGCTGCCTGCGTGACTCACAGCTGCCCTGACAACCCCTTTTCTTTCCTTCCTCCTCTTTTTGGGGTGTTTTTTGGTCTCTGCAGGATGACACACGAGGTAGGTTCAAGCAGCTGCCTTGACTTTTTCGCAGAAGAGGCTTGCTTCAGATCATGGTCATTGTTTTTCCTGACACGTCTTTCTCTCGCCAAAGACCAAAGGCCCTGTGTCCTCCAGAGCTGTTCTGGGGAAACTTGTGTTCACAGGAAAGCAGAATGTCGCAATATGAGCTAACACACGGCCTCTTTTGTTGCAGCGTGAGGAAAAGGCGGCTCCGTGGGGCAAGTCACCGCTGCAGTTTGAAGGCGTTGGCTTTGGGATGAGCAGGTTTGCCCTCTGGAAGTATCTGCATCTCTCCTTAAGGTGTGTGCAGGGGCAAAACCAGAATGTGAACAAAGGAAAAATATGTTTTGTTTTTTTTTTTTCTTTGTTTCTTTTTTTAAGCAGCAAAGTCCACCCCAACTCTTCCTGAATTTAAGAGAAAAAAATGCCGTATGGGGAAAGACAACCGGACAACCGGACATCACTAAGGGAGCTCCTGCTGCTGGGACTAGGAAACGTCCCTGAACACCAGACACCACTTCTCCTCCTCACACTCATGATTTACTCTGTGACTGTGGTTGGGAATGTCCTCATCGTCGTGCTGGTGGTGGCAGACCAGCATCTGCACACCCCCATGTACTTCTTCCTCGGAAACCTGTCCTCCTTGGAGACCTGCTACAGCTCCACCATCCTACCCCGGCTACTGGCCAGCTTCCTGACTGGGGACAGGACCATCTCTGCTCACGGCTGTATAGCCGAGTTCTACTTCTTCGGTTCCTTCGCGGCTACTGAGTGTTACCTGCTGGCAGCCATGTCCTACGATCGGTACTTGGCCATATGCCAGCCCCTGCTCTATGCAAGCCTCATGCCCTGGAGAGTGTGTCTTGGGATGGCAGCTACGTCCTGGCTCGGGGGTTCGCTAGTATCTGCCGTAGTCACATTCCTCTTATCCCAGTTGCAGTTCTGCGGCCCCGGGGTGATTGATCACTTCTTCTGCGACTTCACCCCGTTGCTGGAGCTCTCCTGCAGTGACACCGGCGTGGTCGCACTCACAACTTTCGTCCTGTCTTTTCCAAGCATCGTCTTCCCCTTTCTGTTCACGCTGGCCTCCTACGTGTGTGTTATAGCTGCCATCCTGAGGATCCCCTCCAGCGTGGGCAGGCAGAAGGCCTTCTCCACCTGCTCCTCTCACCTCACCGTCGTCACCGTTTTCTACGGTACTCTCATCGCTGTCTACGTGCTGCCCAGAACAGCCCCGCTGAGGCAGCTCAACAAAGTGTTCTCTTTTTTCTACACCATCTTCACGCCCCTGCTCAACCCCCTCATCTACAGCCTGCGGAACAGGGAGGTCAGGGAGTCCCTGAAGAAAGCCCTCGGGAAAGTCATGGCCTGCACCCAGCGATCACGCTAGGTGGGGGACCCTGAGCAGATCGCTGCCGGCTCTTTCACCACGGCACCCGTCGTGTACCAGGGACACCTTCACAAGTTGATACTACTGCCTGCGGAGTGGTGCGGGGAGAGAGGGGAAAGGTCCTCGGAGAGAGAGATTCTTGTTTATACGGCAACGTGAAACGAACGACCTGGCTTAGCATTTCCTTTCACAATAAAGAGCTTGCTGGATTCACAGCTGTCAGTTGCTGACAGGTTGTAGTTTTCTTTCCTTAGGGAGATAAGGAAGGAACTGGGGATGATGAGTCGGTGTCTTCCAGTGGCAATCTTCCTCACTGTGGGTCCCTGGGACAGCAGCCATCCTCCTCGGTGGTGCCCGTTGCCAGGGTAGAAGCCAATATACAGCTTTTAAAAAAAAAAACCGGAGCCTTTCACTGCAATTTCTGGCAACAACGGGCTGCTTCAGCTTTGAGGCCTCATAGGTGTTACTGCTACCCGCCTCTCCTCCCTCCCCTGGGCAGGCCTGGCCTCAGGGCCCAGCGGAGGATGAAGCAGACTGACGGGTTGCAAAGGAGCTGTGCTTGCTCCTGCTCCACAAGGAGATGGGGAGGCTGGCGTGTGGTGGATGTTCTCTCTTCAAAGCCAAACCCAAGACACTCAAAGCAGCTCCTGGTTCTCCTTCCCTCACACCCTTGCCTCCCCTTTCCCCCACAGAATCGGCAAGCTCTTGCTTTTTCTGTGGTCCTCTGGTCCTAGCCGCAGCCCCAGTCCTTGCCCTTTGTTTTCTTGCGGAGAGATGGGAACAACCGGCCTCCATCCCAACTCTTTCGCCCTTGGAGGATCAGGCTTTCCCCCCCGACCTTTCTTCCCCACTGGAAAGCCTCCTCCAGAGTCCAAGGCAGGGGTGGGCTTTGAGGTCTGATTCCCGATGGATCTCAGCTCCTTTAGCCAACCGAGGTGGGAGGCTGGTGGCCTTTGCACCGGAGCACACTGCTGACTCCTCTTCACCTTCCTCACCAAGGGCCCTAGGTCATCTCCTGCAAAGCTGCTTTCTGACCAGCCAGCCCCAGCCGGCCCTTTGCTGTTGGGGCTACTCCACCCCCCCCAGTGCAGGACTTAGCTCTTGCCTTGACTGAATTTCACGAGGCTCATGAAAGCCCCGTTCTGCAGCGTGTCGAGGTCCCTGGGTCTCCTGGGAGAGAGAAAAGTCCTGCTCGGATACTGGAAAGGCTTTGTGGGTGTGCAGAACTTACTCAGGGGCGCTGGCAGAGGATTGCAGGACTGTGTAAGGCGCAGGGGAAAGCTCAGCGGGACAACGCAAAGGCAAAGTAACGAAGAGGTCAAGGTGAAACAGGGAGGAGCAGGGGTGGGAAAATGGAGAGAAGGGGGTGATGATAGGGAGCAGTCCCGTGCCTACAAGCTGCTGGCCAGCACGTTTGTCTGGGTGAGGCCTTTGCCCAGTCACTTCCCGCCTGAAGACAGGCGTGGGGTTTGGCTTTTTCCACTCGTCAGGGACTTACCCATCATCCAAACATTTAAAGGCAATGGATAGCAACCTCACGGTGACGTTGGCCAGCTCCCCCAGCATCCTCGGGTCCATCCTTTCCGCTCGCCCGGACACGTGCGCATACAATCTGCTTCAGGGTTGCCTACCTGGCTGTTCCGCTCGTCTTGCAGAAGCTTTGCTAGAAAGCTTGGGACCATGGGGTGCTTGAGGACAAACGTGGCCAGGGAAAGCTGAAGAAAACAGGGCACTAAGAACCTCGGTCTTTCTGTGCCCCTTGGCATGGAACCCTGAGCCAACGGAAGTACTTACTTTAACCTGAGATGAATCCCTTGTTGGATGCAGCGCCTGCGTTGAGCGTATCTGTGGTCGACGGCGGGGAATGGTGTTGGTGGTGGACTTCTGTAGCCTAAATAGAGGATGCTGAAACCCACTTTCAGTGTTGGTGGCACCCTATGCGGTACTCCAGAAGAGCGTGATGCTTCCCACAGTTACCAGGTCCTATTTGCCAGCGCTGAGAAGATGCCTTGGACCTCTCAGGGCTTTCTGAATGGCCCCAGACATTTGGCCATGGAACATCCTCCTCGTGTCAAACCAGAAAACCTGTCTGTAGAACTGAGGGGCAGGAAACAAGAGCTGAACCCTATCCACTGGTTTTTGGGAGTGAAGGTTTCTTTGAAGAGTCGCATTCTCTCTCTCTTTACCTACAGTGCTATCATTATCCACTGCTCCAGCTCATACTTTGCCCTCCCCAGCCAAGCGGGTCACATCTCCAGGGCCCTGGGCAAGCCTTTTCCGGACTTTTTGGCCCCATCCACCCTACACATCCTTTATTCCAGATCTTCTCTGGCTTCTTCCTTCGCTTTAGCACATGAGGGCCCGCGATGCTTAGCTCGGTTGTGACAGCCACAATGTACACAGGGAAGCTGCGGTGAGATTATCTCCACCCACGGTGTGGCTGGCTGCACCCTAAAGCTCTGCAGCTCAGGAGGGAGCGGGGGGGACAAGGTTTCACTCCCTTCTTTCTCTGCATTGGCTACGATTTATAGTGGCGTGACAAAAAAAACCCCTCCTGGTACAGTCAGCCCTGTAACACAGGCTTCCTGGGAAGAGTTGTCAAGCCTATGATGTGAAGCAGTCTCAGTGGGGATGAAAAGTGAAGGCCACCTACTTCATTTCTTTGTTCCTTCTCTGTTGGCCAAAGGAAAGCTGTAATTTAAAAAAAAAAAAATTAAAAAAAGTAGGATAAACGATTTTTGTGTCTCTTTACTTCATTTTGGACTAAAACTCAGTTGTTACCGCTCACTGGGAAAAGCTTTACTTCAGTTTTGTTTATGTTATGTGCTTAGTTATTTTTAAAATACCTTTAACCTCTTCCCTTCCCCCACCCCAAGAAAAAGTCTTTTGAAAAAAAGATGCTGTCTAGAAATTAAAACCATGCGTATACCTGTGGGAACAAGAGAAATCAAATATTGCGCTCATAACTTCTGATGCCAATGATCCTGTTGCCTGAAGTGATTTTCTAAAAGTCTTCGACTCTTTCTAACTCTTCAAAATACTTCCTATATTTCCTGTCTCTGATTTTTATCCCCCTTATCCGTCTTTGTGTATTTTTTTGCCGCATTTCCCGTCCCAAGTCTCGCGTGGCGGATTGGCCATGGCTGGCCACCCGGTGCCCGCCGAGCTGCTCTGTCAATCCCCCTCCTCAACAGGACAGCGGGAGAAAAGACGATAAAAAAGCTTGTGGGTTGAGTTAAGGACAGGGAGATCGCTTACCAGTTACCGTCGTGGGTAAAACTTACTCAAATTGGGGAAATTGATTCGATTTATTACCAATTAATAACAGAGTAGGATGGTAAGAAATAAGAACAGATCTAAAACCACATTGTCCCCACCCTCCCTACTTCCCAGGCTCAACTTCACTCGTGACTCTTCTACCTCCTCCCCCCGAGCGGCGCAAGGAGTTGGGGAATGGGGGGTTATGGTCACTTCATAACGCGTTGTCTCTGCCGCTCCTTCCTCCTCACTCTGCTCGCCTGCTCCAGCGTGGGGGTCTCACCCACGGGCTGCAGTCCTTCATGACCTCTCCAACGGGAGTCCTTCCCGCGGGCTGCAGTCCTTCACGAGCTGCTCCAGCGTGGGTCCTTTCCACACGCCGCAGTTCAGGCCGGAAAACCCGCTCCCGCGTGGGCTCCTCTCCGCAGCCTGCAGCTTCCCTCAGGGCACATCCCCCTGCTCCGGCGTGGGGTCCCTCCACGGGATGCGGTGTGGATATCCGCTCTGCCGTGGACCTCCATGGGCTGCCGGGGGACAGCCTGCCTCACCATGGTCTTCCCCACGGGCTGCAGGGGAATCTCGCTGCTCTGGCGCCTGGAGCACCTCCTCCCCCTCCTTCTTCTCTGACCTTGGGGTCTGCGGGGCTGCTGCTCTCACATTTTCTCACGCCGCTATCGAAGCTGCTGTGCAACCTTTTTTACCCTGTCTTAAATATGATATCACAGGGGGGCCACCAGCATCACTGATGGGCTTAGCTTTGCCCAGTGGCAGGTCCGTCGTGGAGCCGGCTTGAACTGGCTCTGTCCAACATGGGGCAGCTCCTGATGTCTTCTCACGATGGCCACCCCTGCAGCTCCCCGGCTACCAAAACCTTGCGATGCAAACCCAATACTACCTCCCGTCAGGTATTGATAAACATTGATAAGGTCCCTGTGAGCCTTCTCTTCTCCAGGCCAAACAATCTGAGCTCTCTCAGCCTCTCCTATGGAGGACGCTCGTGCGCCTGCATTGCCTCCGTCACCCTTCGCTGGACTCGCTCCAGTATGCCCACGTCTCTCTCGTGCTAAGGAGCCTACCACTGAACGTAGCACTCCAGACGTGGCCTCACCAGAGCTGACTAGAGGGGAAGGATCACCTCTCTCCACCTCCTGGTAATCCTCTTCCGAACGTAGCCCAGGACGCTGCAGACCTGCTTTGCCACACAGCCACGCTGTTGGCTCACGGTCAGCTTGTTGCCCACAAGGACCCCCAAGTCCTACTCTTCAAAGCAGCTTTCCAGCCAGTCGCTCCCCAACCCGAGCTGGTCCATGCGATTATTAATGCCCATGGCGCAAAACATTCTGTTTCCCTTTGTTGAACTTCATGAAGTTCTTCTCTGCTCGGTTCTCCAGCCTGCCCAAGTCTCCCTGAACGGCAGTGCAACCGTCCGGTGTATCAGCCACTCATCTCAGCTTGCTGTCATCCACAAACTCCGTCAGGACGCCCTTAGTCCCATCTTCCAGGTCATTAATGAAAGGTTGAATAGAATGGGACCCAGTATCAACCTCTGGGCTTTACACCACTGGTGACTGTCCTCCGGCTGGACTTTGTGCTGTTTCGACCATTCGGTCAGTTTTCAATCATTGTCGTGGTTTAACCCCAGCCGGCAGCTAAGCACCACGCAGCCGCTCGCTCGCTCCCCCCCCACCCCTGGGATGGGGCAGAGATTCAGGAAAAAAAACCTCGTGGGTTGAGATAAAGACAGTTGAATAGGACAGAAAGGAAGGAAAAACAATGAGAATAATAATATGACAAGAGTAATGCTAAAAGAATTAAACTATACAAAGCAAGTGATGCTGTCGTGGTTTAACCCCAGCCGGCAACTCAGCACCACACAGCCGCTTCCCCCTCCCCCTCCCAGTGGGGTGAGGAGGAGGAAAGCAAAAGAAAAAAAAAGTAAAACTCGTGGGTTGAGATAAGAACGGTTTAATAACTCAAGTAAAATATAATACTAACAATAGTAATAATGAAATATAATAATACTAATAGTAATGAAAAGGAATGCAACAAAAAAAGGAGGGGGGGGGAAGGAAAAACGCAGTGATGCACAATGCAATTGCTCACCACCCGCTGACCGATGCCCAGTTAGTTCCTGAGCCGCGATCCGCCCCTCCCGGCCAACTCCCCCCAGTTTATATACTGGGCATGACGTTCCATGGTATGGAATACCCCTTGGGCTAGTTCAGGTCAGCTGCCCCGGCTGTGCTCCCTCCCAGCTTCTTGCACACCTGCTTGCTGGCAGAGCATGGGAGACTGAAAAGTCCTTGGCTTAAGATAAGTGCTACTTAGCAACAACTAAAGCATCGGAGTGTTACCAACATCGTTCTCACACTAAATCCAAAGCACAGCACTGTACCAGCTACAAAGAAGAGAGTTAACTCTGTCCCAGCCGAAACCAGGACAGATGCACAATGCAATTGCTCACCACTCGTTGACCGATGCCCAGTTAGTTCCCGAGCCGCGATCCGCGCCTCCCGGCCAGCTCCCCCAGTTTATATACTGGGCGTGATGTCATACGGCATGGAATAGCTCTTTGGCCAGTTGGGGTCAGCTGTCCTGGCGGTGTCCCCTCCCAGCTCCTTGTGCCCCTCCAGCCTTCTTGCTGGCTGGGCAGGAGAAGCTGAAAAATCCTTGACTTTGTATAAACACTGCTTAGCAACAACTCAAACATCAGCGTGTTATCAACATTATTTTCCTCCTAAATCCAAACCACAGCGCTGTACCAGCTGCTAGGAAGAAAATTAACTCTGTCCTAGCTGAAACCGGGACAATCACCTACCTCATTTTTCACTTTTCTAGTCCATACTTGCTCAGCTTGTCTGCCTCCTCTCTTATGGGACACAGATCCACCTCTGTGCCCCTCGTAGAATCACAGAATCGTTTAGGTTGGAAAAGACCGTTAAGATCGAGTCCAACTGTTAACTCAACACTGCCAAGTCCACCACTAAACCAGGTCCCTAGGTGCCATGTCTCCACGTCTTTTCAATACCTCCAGGGACGGTGACTCCACCACTGCCCTGGGCAGCCTGGTCCAATGCTTGACAACCCTTTCGGTGAAGACATTTTTCCTAATATCCGATCTAAACCTCCCCTGGGGCAACTTGAGGCCGGTTCCTTTTGTCTTACCACTTGTTACTTGGGAGACCGACCCCCACCTCCCTACGACCTCTTTTCAGGTGGTTGTGGAGAGCGAGGAGGTCTCCCCTCAGCCGCCTTTTCTCCAGGCTAAACAACCCCAGTTCCCTCTTCGAGATAGGAGGGCCACTTCATTTTTTCCAGTCCTCAGGAACCTCCCCCAATCACCATGACATTCCAAAGATGATTTCAAGTGGCCTTACAACGACGTCAGCCAGCTCCCTCAACACTCCTGAGTGCATCCCCTCAGGTCCCATGGACTTACGTATGTCCATTTTTTTTCACATGTTCACTAACCTGTGACTCCTGCACCAAGGGTAAGTCTTCCTTGCTCCAGACTTTTCCCCTGATCTTGGGGGCCTGGGATTCCTGAAGGCCAGTCTCACCAGTAAAGACAGAGATGAAGAAGGCGTGGAGGACCTTGGCCCTTTCTGTGTTCTCTGTCGCCAGGCTCCCTGCCCATCCAGCAGCAGGCCCACATTTTCCCTAGCCTTCCTCTTGCTGCTGGCATCGTCAAATCCTTTCTTGATGCCCTTCGCGTCCAGATTGAATTACCAGATTGAACTTGAGATGGGCTTTGGCTTTCCTAAACCCTTCTCTGAATGTTCAGGAGGTTATCGGTGCCCTCCAGAAACCTCCCGCGTGTTTTGTGCCCTACTGTGCCGCCCCTCAGGCAGAAGTCTGGGTTCCTAAAGTCCAAAACGAGGACCAGGGCCTGCGAACATGAAGCTTCTTCCAGTTGTCTGAAGAAGCCTCATCTGCTTCTTCTTCCTAATACGGCTGGTCCGTAGCAGACACTGACTAGAACATCACCCATGTTGGTCTGTCCATGAATCCCGACCCATCGGCTCTCATCTGGCTCGTCTCCTGTCACCAGGCAGAGCTCCATGCTTTCCTGCTGCTTGTTCACACACAGGGCAACTCCTCCTCCTCGCTGACCTGCCCCGTCCTTCCTAAAGAAGCTGCTTCTATCCGTGGCCACGCTCCAGTGGTGTGAGCCGTCTGACCACGTCTCTCTTAGCCCCATGAGACTGCACCTCAACAACTCCCCACAGACTCCTGTCTCCTCCTGTTTGCTCCCCACACGGTGTGCATTACCGCACAGGCGCATCAGAAGGGTGCCCGGCCACGCTGACGTCCCTGCTCAGACTCAGGGCTGCTTGACAGGTGCCCCCAAACGGTCCTCATCCGCTCCTTTGCTTTCACCTCCTATTTTCTTTTCCTCTCTTTTCCCTCTCCCAAGTTCTTCCCTGTGGTCATCCTCCAACCCTCCCACACAAACAGCCCGTCTCTGTTTTCCTTTTGCTCATTGGCGCTGGTTTTGCTTGCCTAGTGCCTTCGCCGGATGTTTCTGGGATTGCGGCATCGGGAATTGGTCAGCAAGTCCATTAAACTAGCACCTCCTTTTATTATCATCTGTCTTGTCCGGCAATTCCTTTCACTGCGATCTTGTCAGAGGCACCACTGGGCAGGGGGAGACAACTACACGTGCTTACTAACAGCTGACACAACGACACTTCAGTCCACGGGGGCCTTCAGAAGCTCTGGGAGTTGGCCAACAGAAACCTCCCCTCGAAGTTTTTCAAGGAGAAGTGGCCAGTCCTGCATCAGGGGCAGAATAACCTCAGGCATCGGGGCAAGCTGGAACCCGACTGCCTGAGGAGAGACCCCGAAGAGGCGGCCACGGACACTACAAGAGATGCTATGGCAGCCAGTGGAGCACACTCACCGTGAGTAAGAAAAGCTGCGTATGGGGCCGCGTTGGAAGGAGCGTGGTCGCCCAGAGAAGGGGAGTTACCTCCCCCCTTGACTCAGCGTGGTTGTGACCACCTCCGAAGTAGTGTGTCCCGCTACGGGGCTGTTTTTTTCTGGAGGAGCGAAGAGGAACTGGAGAGGGTCCAGGGGAGGTCTGCCAAGATGGGGTTCAGGGCCTGAAGCACATGACCTGTGTGGAAGGCTGAGGGACCTCGGCTCCTTTGGCCTCAGAGCGTGGAGGCTCAGGGCAGGGGAGCGGTAGCCTGTGACTGCTTGAAGAGTGGTTTCAGAGACGACTGAGAGTCTCCCTGTAGTGGAATACAGCAGGACAAAGGCACGAGGTGCAGCTTGGGATGTCTAGCTTGGACACGAGGAGGAAGAAACGTCACTCAAAGGGCAGTGCTGTGGTGTAACGGGTCACCCAGAGGGAGTCTGTCATCAGCTCGTCGCTTTGTGTTTCAAGGAGAGACATGGGTACAGGTAGGGACGTGACGGAGCGAGGGCAAGGTGTGGAAATGAGATGGGTGTCTACAGCCCACAGGGAAACAGAAGAGGCATGGGACAGCGTAGGACAGCCCAAGGTGGAGATGGCTGAGGGAACTGGCGAGGCGGAAAGGCCCAGCAGGACAAAGGTCTTGGTCCCCTTGGCTAGGGCAGTCATCTCTGTCACTTGAGGCCTATGAGGAGATACGTTGTCCTCCTTGCGCTGGCGCCTCATTGCCTCCTTGCACGCCCTGGAGATGCCGGGAGGTGTCGGTCCGTCGTCCTTCACGTGGCATTTGTCCTGGTTTCGGCTGGGACAGAGTTAACTCCCTTCTTGGTAGCTGGTACAGTGCTGTGGTTTGGATTTAGTGTGAGAATGATGTTGATAACACTCTGATGGTTTAGTTGTTGCTAAGTAGCACTTATCTGAAGCCAAGGACTTTTCAGTCTCCCATGCTCTGCCAGCAAGCAGGTGTGCAAGAAGCTGGGAGGGAGCACGGCCGGGGCAGCTGACCTGAACTAGCCCAAGGGGTATTCCATACCATGGAACGTCATGCCCAGTATATAAACTGGGGGGAGCTGGCCAGGAGGGGCGGATCGCTGCTGGGGCATCGGTCAGCGGGCGCTGAGCAATTGCGTTGTGCATCGCTGGTTGTTTTTATCCTTTTTTTCCCCCCCTTTTTTTTTTGGTTATATTCCTTTTCATTACTATTATTATTATTATTATATTTCATTATTATTATTGTTAGTATTATATCTTACTTGAGTTATTAAACCGTTCTTATCTCAACCCATGAGTTCTACCTTCTTTCCCCATTCTCCTCCCCATCCCACCGGGAGCCGGGCGGGGGGAGCGAGGGAGCGGCTGCGTGGCGCTTGGCCGCCGGCTGGGGTAAAACCACGACAGCATTGCAGGCGCTCACATCCCGCTGCCCCAGGAAGAGCCCCGCGCCACACGTGAGGGACAGGATCTGCCTCCGCAGGGGCCGGGGGTCAGGGCTTGGTGTTTGGCTTGAGAAAACACATCGAGGCTTCACGCAGCATCAGAGCCGCCTGCGCTTTGCCTTCGCCTGCCTGTCATCGCTGCCTCCGATTTCCTGCTCTAACGAGTCCACGGGGACACCGTGTCGATAACGGCCCCCAGCGGGGTCCGTTAATACTCCAAGAAACTTCAGTGTCTGCTTCCGACTTTACTTTCTTGAGCAGTTTGTACAATCTCCTCTCAGCACCGAAGGTTCATGGACTCCGCACCAAAGACACCGTTAGGGCTCATTACAACGCAGAAAGCTCTCGCGCGCCTTATCTCTCCCCGTCATTTTCTTCAAGACTCAGAGACCTGTTAAGCGAATCGGTGGGTAGAGAGTTCAATAAGCATTCGAGGAAAGAGGATTTTTGCTCTTTAAGGGTATGTCGTGGTTTAACCCCAGCCGGCAACTCAGCACCGCGCAGCCGCTCGCTCGCTCCCCCCACCCAGTGGGATGGGGGAGAGAGTTGGGAAGAAAGTGAAACTCGTAGGTTGAGATAAAAACAGTTTAATAGGACAGAAAGGAAGAAAATAATAATAATAATAAAATAATAATAATAATAAAAAATAATAATAATAATAATATACAAAACAAATGATGCACAATGCAATTGCTCACTGTTACGACCCAGACCGGACAGAGCAGAGGGCCATAGAGGTTCTGGGATCCCCCCGGGCTAAATTAAGGTGAAACGACACCAAACGATCACTTTGAACGCTTTATTCGAACAATCCAAACTGCGGAAGGCGTAACGGTGGGCAGCGTGGGTTGCAGCAAAACGTTGACAAGAAGAGAGAAAAGAGAGGAATAAGAAAAAAAAAGAAAGAGGGGAAAAGAAAAGAGATAGTCACCACCCTTGGATCCCGCAGTGTCGGCGACGAGCGTGGTAACCCTCCAGTGATGGGTGCGCGCAACGTGGCTCTTTGCAGTTGTGTCTTTTATAGTCTAAATCTCCGTCCACAGTCACGCCTCTTGAAGACTTATATGGGTTCATTCCAGACAGTTCTCAACATATATAGTAGTGTTCCAGAGGGTTCTTTATCGACTGAGCATGTGCGATTTATTGGGGTGGGGGTCTTAAGGACTTGCCAAGGAGCTACAAGCCCCTGCCTCAGATAAGCTTTGTGTGGCCTCTGGCCATCTGTGGTGGGTTCCCAGGCTGGTTCTGGCAGAACACTGGGCTGCACACCCTCCGGCACCCCCCCTGTGTCCCTGCCAGCCAACTGCTTGCTAACGGCCCTCTTCGTTATGCAGACCGCACCTTGGTTGCTACAGGGTTTGAGACATTGACAGACATCAACTCTTCCAGTCCCTCACACTCACTACTCGCCGACTGATGCCCAGTTAGTTCCTGAGCCGCGATCCGCCCCTGCCAGCCAACTCCCCCCCAGTTTATATACTGGGCGTGATGTCATACGGTATGGAATAGCTCTTTGGCCAGTTGGGGTCAGCTGTCCTGGCGGTGTCCCCTCCCAGCTCCTTGTGCCCCTCCAGCCTTCTCCTTGGCTGGGCAGGAGAAGCTGAAAAATCCTTGACTTTGTATAAAAACTGCTTAGCAACAACTCAAACCATCAGCGTGTTCTCAACGTTCTTCTCATCCTAAATCCAAAAACACAGCACAGTACCAGCTACTAGGAAAAAAATTAACTCTACCCCAGCCGAAACCAGGACAGAGTATTTTTTACTAATTTTTGGTTTGCTGAGAAAAGGTGAGAGCAGCATTCTCCAACTGATATGGATCCAGGAGGATCCAGTTAATATTGATCTAAGGAGGTCTGGGCAGGTAGGAAAAACAGTCTCCTTGAGGCCAGACGCTGTGTGGACAACCTTGCTCCTCACCTTCCCAAGCCTGCCGTTTCTGTCGTCGGCCACCTGGGACTTGCCTCGCTTTTCCTCATGTCAGACTTCTCCCCTGAATTCTGCAGCCGGCGGTTACAGCTCCTTTGCACCAACTCCCGCCTGCATCAGAGAAGCCACCCCTGTAGCCCTGCCACTTCCAAAACCTGGCCGTGTAAACCCAGTACAACAGCATGACAGACAAGAGTATTGGCGTTGTAAATCCAGTGGAAGGTCAATATTTCTCCTTCTGCTATTAAGACACATCATCCTGAGAAAATTCTCATTTTGAAACCAGGGGAAAACACGGACATTTAATTAAAAGTATTCCACCACGTCACGTGAAGAAGAAGTGTTCGTAGTTTTTCAAATTGCTGAAAAATCTACCAGGTTTTCAGGCAGAGCTCCGCTGCCTCACCCTAAGCAAGGGTTCAATGTTTGAACCTTACAGTTGCAGTAGGACATCTCCTTCACTCTACGTCTTTCTCTCCATTTCTTTGTTCCTTCCTTTTTTTGGGAACGGTCTCAACATTTCCATCATACTGAGGCCTACAGCATTAAAAAAGATCATTTTCTGTCTTGCAACAGAGCCCAGTGGCCCAACACACTCCCGACCCACGACTCCCTGTCCGCGTCAGCCCTCCCTCTTGGTACAGAGCAAGTCCTGCTCTTAGGTGTCGGCCTCTCTTGCCTGATAGAAGAAAGCAAGGTAAAAAGCTTCAATGAAATGCTCTGGGTTTGGACGGCCAAATTTGCACCATTTTCATCAAATCTGTGTTACCTCTCTTCCTATGTGAGTATGTATAAAAATCTCTCTCTCTCTCTAGGTATATGTAAATGTATAGAAAAAATGTATAGGTGTGGATAGTTACTCAACGAAATGTCGTGGTTTAAGCCCAGTCAGCAACTCAGCACCACGCAGCCGCTTCCCCCTTCCCCCTCCCAGTGGGGTGAGGAGGAGGAAAGGAAAAAAAAGTAAAACTCATGGGTTGAGATAAGAACAGTTTAATAACTCAAGTAAAATATAATACTAAAAATAGTAATAATGAAATATAATAATACTAATAGTAATGAAAAGGAATATAACAAAAAAAGGGGGGGGGGGGGAAACCCAGTGATGCACAATGCAATTGCTCACCACCCGCTGACCGATGCCCAGTTAGTTCCCGAGCCACGATCTGCGCCGCCTGGCCAACTCCCCCCAGTTTATATACTGGGCATGACGTTCCATGGTATGGAATACCCCTTGGGCTAGTTCAGGTCAGCTGCCCTGGCCGTGCTCCCTCCCAGCTTCTTGCATACCTGCTTGCTGGCAGAGCATGGGAGACTGAAAAGTCCTTGGCTTCAGATAAGCGCTACTTAGCAACAACTAAAACCTCAGAGCGTTACCAACATCATTCTCACACTAAATCCAAACCACAGCACTGTACCAGCTACTAAGAAGAGAGTTAACTCTGTCCCAGCCGAAACCAGGACAATTTCCTACCAACACTCTGAGTGGAGAAACTCTGCCTGAGGAATTACTGTATTTATACTGCCCTTGTGACTACGTCCTATGCCTCACCGGGCACTGGGACCATCTTCTCCTTAGCTGCCTTCCTTGTGCCGACAACATCTTTAGAGAAGCCCTTCTGGGAGCCCTCCCCGTTCCCAGCCCCGGCTGAGCTTTGGCTTTCCTGGCTCCATCCCTGCACCCTCAGGCCAGGTCTCGGTCTCCTGGGCGGCCTGCTCCCCTCTACCCTCCCTGAGCTTCCTTCTGGTGTTTGAACTCCCAAGTGAGGGGGTCCCTGCTCATCCACCTCGACCTCCTGCCAGGTCCTGCTTGAATCCCTGCACATCAGACTGCCGTGTTCCTGGGCTTTGAGGACATTGTCCCTAAAGAGCCAAGAGGGTCCCAGAGCCCCTTTGCCCTCCAGCAGATCCTCGGGTCACTGAAATCAGCTCTCCCGTAGTCCTGCCCTGGGATTCTGCTAGTTGTCCTTGTTCTCCACCATCTCCTGGTCATTGCAGCCGTGACTGCCCTCAGCATTCACATCCCCATCCAGATCCGCCTTGCCTGTGAGTAAGACACCAGCCCTCATCAGCTCATCAACCCTCTGTCTCAAAATGTTGTCCTCAACAGCCTCCAGGAATCTCCTGCGTTGCTTTGTGCCCAGCCCTGCTGCCCTCCCAGCAGGTTGTGGGGTGGTAATCCCTGTGTTATTGAAGACCTAGAGGGGTGGCTTCTGTGAGAAGCTGCCAGAAGCTTCCCCTACGTCCGATAGAGCCAATGCCAGCCGGCTCCAAGTCAGACCCGCCGCTGGCCAAGGCCGAGCCCATCAGCGGCGGTGGTAGCACCTCTGGGATACCATATTTAAGAAAGGGAAAAGAAGTTAGAGGGGAGTTGCAGCTGCAGCCAGAGAGAGTGGAGTGAGAAGATGTGAGAGGAACAACTCCGCAGACACCCAGGTCAATGAAGAAGGAGGGGGAGGAGGTGCTCCAGGCGCCGGAGCAGAGAGAGATTCCCCTGCAGCCCGTGGGGAAGACCATGGTGAGGCAGGCTGTCCCCCTGCAGCCCATGGAGGTCCACGGTGGAGCAGATATCCACCTGCAGCCTGTGGAGGACCCCACGCTGGAGCAGGGGGATGCCTGAAGGAGGCTGTGACCCCGTGGGAAGCCCGCACTGGAGCAGGCTCCTGGCAGGAGCTGTGGCCCCGTGGAGAGAGGAGCCCAGGCTGGAGCAGGTTTGCTGGCAGGACTTGTGACCCCGCGGGGGACCCACGCTGGAGCAGTCTGTTCCTGAAGGACTGCACCCCGTGGAAGGGACCCACGCTGGAGCAGGGGAAGAGGGTGAGGAGTCCTCCCCCTGAGGAGGAAGGAGCGGCAGAAACAACATCAGTGTGATGAACTGACCCAAACCCCCATTCCCCGTCCCCCTGTGCCGCTCGGGGGAGGAGGTAGAGAAAATGGGGAGTAAAGTTCAGCCTGGGAAGAAGGGAGGGGTGGGGGGAAGGTGTTTTTAAGATTTGGTTTTATTTCTCATTATCCTACTCTGATTTGACTGGTAATAAATTAAATTAATCTTTTTTCCCCAAGTCGAGTCTGTTTTGCCCATGACGGTAATTGGTGAGCGATCTCCCTGTCCTTATCTCGACCCACGAGCCTTTCTGTTTTATTTTCTCTCCCCCTGTCCAGTTGAGGAGGGGGAGCGAGAGAGCGGCTTTGGTGGGCACCGGGCATCCAGCCAGGGTCAACCCACCACACAGCGTGACCGTGAGCTTTCCTCTCCGAAAGCCAAGCAGCCACAGGCCCTTTTTGAGGGGAAATTCCTTGGGCTCATGTCGACATGAGCTTGGAAGAAGTGCCCAACCTTCAGTCAGCGCACTGGGGAGGTCCCATTTTATTCCAGAGATGCTATGAGAGCGTCAGCTCTGTCCCACCGTTAGACACATTTTGATATAGGCTCCAGGTGAGACGGAGCTGGTTCATTCCTCAGTAGATGTCAGATGAATCCGAACATTAACGTAGGAACATAATAACCACAAATAACACCACGGATAATGATAACGGTAACGAAAACCCAAGAAACAAGGTACAGGCCTGCAGTGCGATACCATCAGAGTCATTTGTGAAAAGGGATTTGAAGTTTATAGCTACTGGAAAATGTCCAGGAAATCAGTTTCCTAATAGCCTCCTGGAGCAATTTGTTCCTCATGCTGCAGACGAGGGGGTTCGCTGCTGGAGGCACCACCGAGTAGACAGCAGCCATCACCAGGTCCAGGGATGGGGAAGAGGCGGAGGGGGGCTTCAGGTAGGCAAACATGCCAGCGCTGAGAAACAGGGAAACAACGGAGAGGTGAGGGAGGCACGTGGAAAAGGCTTTGTGCCGTCCCTGCTCAGAGGGGAGCCGCAGCACGGCCCTGAAGATCCGCACGTAGGACAGCACAATGAAAACAAAACAGCCGAGTGCTGCTGAGAGACTGACCACAAGGAGCCCACCCTCGCTGAGGTAGGCGTCTGAGCAGGAGAGCTTGAGGATCTGGGGGATTTCACAGAAGAACTGGTCCAGGGCATTGCCTTGGCAGAGAGGTGTGGAAAATGTGTCGGCAGTGTGCAGCAGAGCACAGAGAAACCCACTGCCCCAGGCAGCTGCTGCCATGTGGACACAAGCTCTGCTGCCCAGGAGGGTCCCGTAGTGCAGGGGTTTGCAGATGGTGACGTAGCGGTCGTAGGCCATGACGTAGGTGAGGAGAGAATACTCTGCTGACAACAAGAAGAGAAAGAAAAAGACCTGGGCAGCACATCCTGCATAGGAGATGGCCCTGGTGTCCCAGAGGGAATTGGCCACGGCTTTGGGGAGAGTGGTGGAGATGGAGGCCAGGTCGAGGAGGGAGAGGTTGAGGAGGAAGAAGTACATGGGGGTGTGGAGGCGGTGGTCGCAGGCTACGGTTGTGATGATGAGGCTGTTGCCCAGGAGAGCAGCCAGGTAGATGCCCAGGAAGAGCCAAAAGTGCAAGAGCTGCAGCTCCCGCGTGTCTGCGAACGCCAGGAGGAGGAACTGGGCGATGGAGCTGCCGTTGGCCATTTTGTCCCTCTAGGCATGGGGGCACTTCCCAAGGAGAAAAAAAAGCAACGAAAAGTTAGTGAGACTTCTCTGAGGAATATCGAAGCCGTTTCTCATGGACTGCCCCCCGCTATGCGTACCCCCTTTTCCTTTTCTAGCACGATTACCTTCAGCTCTGTGGCTGGAGCTCCGGTTGGTGCTGGGATGAGGGTGCTGTGAGGAGCAGGGTCTCTGCCCGCTGCTGCCGAGGCGTCAGCCCTGCTCTGCAGCTGTGGGTTCACGGGAATACCGGGGATAGTGGTCAGTCCTGTCAGTCCTGAAAAAGTCCGGACTTTTTCAGATGACACTGCTCCTAACGCAGCAGGGCTTGTCAGCGGCTGCGCTCCCAGTGCTAAGGAGCGGGGATGACCCAAGGCGGTTGGAGAGGTTTGGGTTTTTCTACAGCTCTCCTCCGTCTAACCCGGGGGGTGTTCTCGGATGTCAGAAACCCTCAGCATTTCTGCTGCGCTCGGGGAGAATAAAGCCAGTCCTGCGACGCAAGAGCGTTGCCTGCGGCTTAGTGCAGAGCGAGGAGAGCTGGTCTGTTCCTGTCTTGTTCCCAGACGCCCTATGCTTGCACCCTTCTGACACGAAGGGTGCTCACGCTCCCACGTTACCCTGAAAAACCTGAGAGCAGAGGGATCCACTGCAGACCACCGAATGTCTCACCTTTTCTCAAGGTCTCAGCATCCCGCTTCTAGCCAAGGACACAAATTTCACCAACCCAACAGCATCTCCTCAGTCGTAGCGTCCCTGCACTTCTCCATGGGCCTCTCAGATAACGCAAAGGCGCTGTGCCACAGGTTTGCATCCTTGAGGGCAGCTCGCAGCTTGGAAGGACACCCCAAGGAGACAGCCAAGTGTCCTAACGATAGCATCATCTCATTAAAGGAAAACCAGCTCATTCCCCAGCCCCACAGGCTGCATTGCCCGCAGCCCCACAGGGGAGAGGGAAGCTGGGACACTCGGGCCCATAGACACGCCTGCACGGGAGGACCCACGGGATCCTCCTGCAGCCCAAACTCCCATCCCCGGAGAGCCTGAGAGCGAGAATTGAAAGAACAATAACAATAATACAGACAAGTGGAGAAACAAGGCAAAATACAGCGAGGGTCTGGCTGAGAGAGGCGAGGGGAGAGGCAGCCGGGCACTCAGGACAGCGTTCCCCTCACCCAGCTCTGCACGCCGCCTCCCGGACACCAACGTTGCCGGGCCCTCAGCGGTCGCTCTCAGCCCCTGTGCTCTGCAGAGGGAACCGGGCGCGTGGCTGCAGAGCTGCACCCCGGCTCCGCTGGAGCTCTGGCTGCGGAGAAGGTGGTTCGTGCCTTGGACCCCACGCCCGGAGGGCAGAGGCTTTGCTGGGTGGGAGAGGAGGCAAGGGGGCTTGCTGCAGGGAAGGGGTCTGCATTGGAGGGGATCATAGGGAGACTTCTGAATTCTCTCTTCCACAACGTTTTGGGTTTTAATTTCTTCTCATTCCCTGATTATATCTCTGCTGCCTGGATATATTCCTCCTGGGAGGCGTTTCGCTGTCCCATGTCTTTTCCCTGCCAGCGCTCACAGACCCCACGGGAACCTCTGTGCTCCCACCGTGGCCCTCCAGAAAGCCGCCTGCTTGCAGGGCACTGCCTGGGAGCACGTTCCCGTCTGCGGGTTTAAAAGGGCAGGTCAGACCGACTCCAATGGGTCCAGCAAAGGCGACGCTGGTGCTGTCGAGTGGCTGAAGGCACGTCAGGAGGCTTCTGTCAGACCTGCTGGTCGCTCCAAGTCACAGCCCAGGAGTCTCAGTGACTCGTTCAAGCATGAGAGCTCCTTTTCCGTTTCTCCCCCCAAATTCCCCAAGAGCAGGAAACTGAAAACACCGGCTCAGAAAAGCTCCTTATCTTAATAGGAATCCCTGCCTTGACCTTCCCCTTGAAAAGTGCCCTCAGAAATGTCCTGGGGTGATCTGGAGCTGTGAGAGGACCTGGCCCACGCAGCACCCTCTTGAAGCCAGAAGGACCTTCTCCTGCCAGCAGTTGCTTCTTCCACCCACTGCTTCTCCCCGCGCTGCCATTGGGAGCTCCTTGGGCAGGCTGAGTGCCGAGCCTGGGAGGAGACAGAGGCACGCAGGTCCCTGGGACGCGGGGACCCTGCTCTGAAGGACAGCCCTGGGCACCCCTGGGTGCACCCCCAGCTTCACACCCTGCAGCCGACGTGCCCTGTCCCTCTGCCAGCGCAGCAGGGAAGCCGTAGGCTGTGGGCTGGGCCAGCTTCAGGAGATCGCTCCGGGCGGCTGCATTGTCCTGCAGCCAGAGACTTACCCTGTTAAGGGCTCTGAAGATTGTTCTCCAAGCGAGCTCTTCTCTCTCCTCCCACCCCAGGCTGCCTTTCACCTCTCTCTGCCTCCCTCCTCTCCCCTCGGTGCCTGCAGGCACTGCCCTCAGCCCTGCCGCGCTTTGCAGAGGAGCTGCTCCTGGGCAGAGCTGACTCTCCGCAGCGCTGCCTGCTTGCCATCAGCTGCCTCCGTCCCAGGAGCCCGGCCCAGCTCAGCAGCAGAGGACCAGCCCAAGGCAGCACTTTCTCTGCCCCCTCGGGGCTCCCTCGAGGGGTCCCTGGAACCCCAGCGAGGGAACCTGCCGTGAAACAGGCTGAAGCAATCCCTGATGGTTTGCTCCCTTACCTGGGAAGAGACGCTTCTTTCCAGTAGTGGCATTTCTCCTCTCAGAGGCCAAGTTACTTCTAAATATCGCTTTGGGGGGGTTATTATTAGACAGGGCACGCAGACAGTGACAGGCAGGGGTCTCCTTTACCCCTGCTGAGGGAAGGGATTCAGCTGAGTCCATGGAGGCATCTCATCCTGCGTTTCTCTTCCTAGCGTTCGAAGGAGCCGCAGCTCCCTCCCGTCCCTTCCACAAAGCCCCAGGAGGGGGGATTCCTCTTGCCTCTGCTCAGGTGGGCACAAGAGAGGCACCTGCATGGGAGCGTCTTTTCTCAGCTCCCGCGCGAACTTAACGGAGCCGGCAGGCAGGAGCGAGGGGTTCGGATGCAAATACCCGGTGACATTCGAGTTGCCAGCGGCGGCCCAAGATACACGCGGGGAACCGCGAGCTCTAACGGAGAAGTTCAGAGACAGGGCAACGTCTCGGGGATTATATACGAACCCGGTGGGAAATTCCTTTGGCCAAGGGAAATGACCGCCAAATTAAGGCCAAAAGAATCTTTTCCTACTCATTAATTTGTGGCAGTTTTTAGAGGTATTCATATGAACGATCGCAGTCAGGTACCACAGGGACAGCCAGGTCTCTCGCTTTTCCGTCAGCTGAATTTACTAGACCTCCACTGGCTGTAACGGCATTTCTCCCACGCGAGCCCCACATTGCCTAACAGAACCCAGGGCAGCTACTCAATTTCGTGTCCAAATCCAGGCCCGCAGAGCTACAGGAGATGCCAGGGCTGGCAGGGACCACACAGGACCTACAGGAAAGCAATTCCCATTCCGGGCGGGTGCATCACAGACGCCCCAGACGGCATCGCAGAGAGTGTGATCCGGTGCCTGTGAGCCGTTGACTGGTACAATCAGTCCGAGGCATCAGTCATCAGATGTCATCAGAGAAGCAAGGTCCGTCCCTTCTCTACCCGAGAGCTGCAGGCGTTGCGTGGACGTGAAGCGTGTCACACAGGGATCTTCACTCACTCCCTTGACGATACCATCAATGAAAAGACCAGTAATTTTCACGGTGTGCCTGGATACAGCTTGTCTTCAAGGCCAGCATCCTCCAAGCACAGCAACGGTCCGTATCAAAACTCAATTGAAACTCGAAAAGGAATTCAAGGGCGCCGTGACGAGGTTTTGGTACTTCAGGAGCAGTTAAAGAAGCAAAAGAGAGAACGTAGGACCGCTGCTGAATTTAGGAAGAGCAGGTGTGTGTAGATCTGAGATGCTCTATGTCCTCTCAGCCTCAGTTACCACCAGCGAGGTCTCCCAGGCCTCTGTGCTTTGAGGCAGGACTCTGGAAGAGAACAACCAGCGGTGGACGGGGATCAGGCCAGGGGTTACCTGAGCAAACCACACCCTTACCAGTCCACGGGACCGGAGGGGTCGCATCCAAGAGTGCTGAGAGAGCATTTTTTCCCCAGGAGGTGCTGGTTTGTTATGGTCCCAGTAAGAAAGGCGCTCACGCCCTGTAAGGCATCTTTTAAAGTGCTCTTCATTAGGTCTAGACTATAAGGGGAGGATCACGGAGGCAATCTTAGGTCCCTTTAGATGGTGGGAACCCCAGGTGGTGTAGCATTGACTGGGCCTTCGACCCGAAGGCAGCAAACCACGCAGACCCCATCCACAGCAGACAGCCTCCGGTTTCGGCCATTCAAGCTCCTGTAGGATTTCCTTACGAGGAAACAACTCTGTTCATCGTCTCCGCAGTCAACCAGAAACGATGTTTTCCTGAGAACTTCTTGCTGCAGTGTTGGATACAGACAAGGCAACGCAGGAGGCGTAATGTCCGGTACGGAGCGGGACCTGCCTGCAGGTTCTTGTGTGCCCATGAGCTGCTGAGGCGGTCCTGTGGCCAAGGGATCTATGCAGCAAAGCACAGGTATGTGCAGCACAGCGCAGCCCAGCACGAACTGCTTGATGTACGATGGTCTTCTGGTCAGGATCCGTGCTCGGGTTTCCCCGTGAGAAGTCGGCGCTCCACTACGGTGCCACAGCTGAGGTGCTGCGGCTCAAACGTGCGCTGCCAGGAGGAGCCCCCGCGTCTTGTCGCAGCACTGCGAGGTTTTTGGATGAAATGAGATGTGGTGGGACAGCTTGCTGAGCTGTGGTGCTGCGGTGGAAGGATATAGGCTCTGCCGGAGGGAGCGGCAGGGAGGATGAGGACGGGGGGGGATGCCCCCTGCGCGAAGGAGCAGCTGGGACATATGGTGCTCCTCAACAAGATGGGCAACAGGTTGAGTCAGCTTGTGTGAGTGAGGAGGAGAGGAGAAGTCAGTGAGGATGACCTTGTCTTGGCGGTTATAAACTACTAGATCGGGGAAAGCAGGCAGGAAAAGTCTTCCGACAGCAAGCTGAGGAAGTCTCCAGGTCAACGAGCAGGTTCCTATGGGCGACTATAATTGCCCCGGCGCCCGCTGGCCAGGCAAAGCAACACGGTGCCAAGAGCCTGGAGGGCCTCGGGACGACTTCTTAGGCGAGCTGCCAGGTGGGCCCAACAAAGGCGATGCTCGCCTGGACCTGGTCCTGACAAACAAGGAAGAGCTGGTCAGGGATGTCATAACCAGCGTCAGCCTTGGCGGCCACGACCATGAAATAGCGGGGTCTCGGATGCCAAAGGGCAGCGAGTAAAGCCAGCAGCAGAGCCCAGGCCAGCGGACTCCAGAGGAGAAGACTCGGACGTACTTGGGAGACTGGGACGAGTGGTGCCAGGGGAAGCAGCTCTGAAGGGTGAAGGAGCTCAGGAAACCTGACAGGCCTTGCAGGACAGCCTCCTCCAAGGACAAGAACGATCTCTCCAAATACCCACGAAGAGAAGCAACCGCCTCGTGAGGCTGCTTGTCTGAACTGACGGAGCTCCGGGACAAAACGGCGGCGCACAGGAGGTGGAAGCAGGGCAAGCTGCAAAGGACGCATTTAGAAACGCTGCCCCAGGATGTAGGGACGATGCCAAAGCCAAAGCTCCCGCCACCTTAGCTGCAGGGAAGGGCAGAGGAAGCACAAAGAGCTGATCCGGGCTCAGAAGGGCACACGGAAGGAGTCACACTCCGCCTGGAAGCCTGCAACAAGCGGGCGCTGCGGAGGTTTGCATCTTGAATGCATGCCTCAGCCTAAGAGATGGGGATTCCCCCCTCCGGGAGTGGCTGTGCCTGTCCATCCACATGGCTCTGGCTCCTGCCGAGTCTCCGTGAAGATGTTCCTTGTCACCCAAATAGGTTGGGATTAACGCAGAACCAGCTGCTCAAAATCAAACAGTGTATTGACTTTGTCTCTTTGCTTTGAAACCTTTTCACTTTGACTACGTCCCTGAAATCTCTCTGATGAACCACAGAGGAACTGAGGGCTTGAGGAAAATTACGCCCAGAGACTTGTCTTGTTAGGGCGTTTTGCATGTTAATGAGCCCTCTGGTGCCAAGTTCCCGAAGCGCAGGTACTGAAAGAAGATTGAACAAGCCTCTAGAGAAGTCAAAAAGTCAGCAGCAACCTTCCAGGTGTCTGAGGGGGTGTAGTGGGTTGGCCCTGACTGGATGCCCAGTGCCCACCAAAGCCGCTCTCTCGCTCCCCCTCCTCAACTGGACAGGGGAGAGAAAATAAAACGAAAGGCTCGTGGGTCGAGATAAGGACAGGGAGATCGCTCACTAATTACCGTCACGCACAAAACAGACTCGACTTGGGGAAAAATTAGTTTAATTTATTACCAGTCAAATCAGAGCAGGATAATGAGAAATAAAATCAAATCTTAAAACACCTTCCCCCCACCCCTCCCTTCTTCCCAGGCTGAACTTTACTCCCATTCTCTCTACCTCCTCCCCCCGAGTGGCGCAGGGGGACGGGGAATGGGGTTTGGGTCAGTTCATCACACTGATGTTGTTTCTGCCGCTCCTTCCTCCTCAGGGGGAGGACTCCTCACACTCTTCCCCTGCTCCAGCGTGGGGTCCCTCCCACGGGAGACAGTCCTCCACAAACTTCTCCAACGTGAGTCCTTCCCACAGGCTGCAGTTCTTCACGAACTGCTCCAGCGTGGGTCCCTTCCACGGGGTGCAGTCCTTCAGGAACAGACTGCTCCAGCGTGGGTCCCCCGCGGGGTCACAAGCCCTGCCAGCAAACCTGCTCCAGCCTGGGCTCCTCTCTCCACGGGGCCACAGCTCCTGCCAGGAGCCTGCTCCAGTGCGGGCTTCCCACGGGGTCACAGCCTCCTTTGGGCATCCATCTGCTCCAGCGTGGGGTCCTCCACGGGCTGCAGGTGGATATCTGCTCTGCCATGGACCTCCATGGGCTGCCGGGGGACAGCCTGCCTCACCACGGTCTTCACCACGGGCTGCAGGGGAATCTCTGCTCCGGCGCCTGGAGCACCTCCTCCCCCTCCTTCTTCCCTGACCTTGGTGTCTGCGGAGTTGTTCCTCTCACATCTTCTCACTCCTCTCTCTCTGGCTGCAACTGCTACTCCCCTGTAACTTCTTTTCCCTTTCTTAAATATGTTATCCCAGAGGCGCTACCACTGTCGCTGATGGGCTCGGCCTTGGGCAGCGGTGGGTCCGTCCTGGAACCCGCTGGCATTCACTTTATCGGACATAGGGGAAGCTTCTAGCAGCTTCTCACAGAAGCCACCTCTGTAGCTCCCCCCGCCACCAAAACCTTGCCACGCAAACCCAATACAGGGGGTTAGCGGGCCCCATCGAGGGCCACCACTGAACCTCCCGTGGAGGGGATGAGCAGACAAGGCGACCACCCTTGGGGGCTGGCGAAACAGGGAGACGAAGGCACTGCTTACAGGTAGCCAAGGAAATGTGGAGGCGGCTCTGAAACCCTTTGATGTGTTTCATCGAGCAGGATGGCCAAGCCCTGCCCCCCGTTTCCCAGGAAGGGGGATCTTTTCCCCCTCGGGATGCTCGGGGCTCTTGGTGGAGGCAGTGTGAGGTGGGGAGGGGGTGATGCTGAGTGCAGGACAGCAGCAGGACCCCTCCAAGGCTCTGTGGGAAGTGAGGAGGCAGCGAAGCACTGCGGCTGTAAGTAAGTGATGCCCTCTCGTGGGCCTCAGTGGAAGAGACAGCAGCCACAGCTGAGGGGACCAAGACCTCGGTTCCGTTTGTTCTGTTGGAGGGGTCCGCCCCCCCCCCAGCCCCTTGGCCATCCCCACCGCAGGCTGTCCTGCACTGTCCGACACCTCTGCCGGTTCCTCCGCAGATTTCGCTGCCACCCGCTGCTCCCCCACCGCCCTGTGACCCCGCGACGTCCCGGGCTTTACTGATGTCTCGCTCTTCTCGCTGGCTTTTGCTTCCAATGCAAAGCTGTGGCCAGCTGAGGATTTGCCAGTGCCTGTGAGCTCCCCGCAACCAGCCCTGCTTCTTTCAAAGCCCTGCTCATGCCCCTTTATCTCCCAAGATGTCCCAGCTAGGTGACTTGCTAGACTCTCCTCTTTATCGCCATATCCCAGCAATGAAACGCACACCCGTTCTCTTCTGCGTCCTCAAAGTCAACGTTCATCCTACGTCCCTTCAGCGTGATCCTCCCCACCACCACCTCCGCTAATTCAGGTCTTCTTCCTGCCGCTAACACACTCGCTGCCACACGCACACCGCTCCCTCCCTGTACTCCCACGTGCCTCGCAAAACCTTCCCTCTTCCCCCGCAGTGATGGGCCTTCATTCCAGGAGGTTCATACGTCCTCCAGGCTCATGGATGTTTCCTGAGGTCCATCCACGGGCGGGAAGGGTGGGAAGAGAGCAAGGGGTCAGCTCACGGGTCACGACGGAGCGCAGGTATCGGCAGAGCAGAGCTGAGTGGGACGGGGTCTGCGAGCCTTGACGGGGAGGAGACATGCAGGACAGAGAAAGAGCTCCCGGCAGCAGAGACGTGGGCAGGGAGGGAGAGGAAACTGCTCCCAGGAGCAGGAGGGGGCATTCGGGTACCTCCCTGCCACCCCCTGCAGCACAGATGCCTTCCCCGGAGCAACCCCCTGCTCTCCTCTCCAACCCCGCAGAGCCTCTGCAACCCCCTGCTCTCCTCTCCAGCCCAGCAGAGCCTCTGCAACCCCTGCTCTCCTCTCCAACCCAGCAGAGCTTCTGCTCTTAAGGCCATGGCGACTCCGTCACATTCTCAGCAGCCCGACCCCTTGAGAAATTACCGACCACCCGACCTTTCTTTCCCCGTCCAGCCTCCATCAGCAGCGGTACTGCGGCATTCCTTCTGCCCCTGCCGTCCTTTTTCTGAGCATTGGACGTTTTAGCTACGCGCTTATCAGCGCCCCAGCTAATGCATGGGGGACCTCGATAGAGAGGAAAGCGGGTTTTATATATGTTACAATACAGCAGGGTAGACCAATTAAATTACTCCTGTGAAGGGGTGGGCTAATCAATTACTAGTCTTATGCAGGATCCGTACATGCTTGCCCCGTGCAGGTGGCGGGGTTTATCCTGGATTCTGTTTGGTTGCGGTTCTGGCCATGGTTTGCTCCCCCTTCTTGGCCACCCTTCGCATTTGGGCACCATTTCTTTTGGGCTCGCCCACCTTCCCTCTCCGAGGCTTGCTAGTGCTGCTGCGTGGAGGCTCTCTCTGACCCTTTGTCTCCTGGTTTCAGGTGGGACAGAGTTAATTTTCTTCCTAGTAGCTGGTACAGTGCTGTTGTCCCAAAAATCAGGATTCTTTCACCCGGTGTGCAAAAAAGCCGATTAACACACAGAGTCGAGATATTTGTTTATTTCATGTCTGCGCAGAGATGGGTGCTAGGTGGTAACTCCACAAAGCCAGCACGCCTGGTTAACACGCGGTAAAGCATTTTATACCTTTCGAGCAACAGTTATCAGTATTTTTACAGTTTTGCTTAGTTACTCTCGTTCCTATTGGTTCTCGCAAGTCTCATCTCCACTTAAAGTCACAGTGTCCTCCTTTTTTACTGCGCATGTTCTGTGAGGAAGGGGCTTCTGTTGGTAGGGGGCTCTCCCTACCCAAGGGTGGGTTTTCTAGTATGTGAATTAGGATAGTTCACTCACAGTTCAAGTAGCTCTTTGATTGCCCCTGTGCTTATCTTGGTATTTCTTTACCCACTGACTTACGGTGTCATCTTGTTTCTCTTCTCAAGGTCACGCCTCGTTAACTAAGTAGCATCCTTTGGTTTTGTTTCTCGCAGATCTCCAACAGCGCTGTGGTTTAGATTTAGTAGGAAAATAATGTTGCTAACACGCTGATGGTTTGAGTTGTTGCTAAGCAGTGTTTATACAAAGTCAAGGATTTTTCAGCTTCTCCTGCCCAGCCAGCAAGAAGGCTGGAGGGGCACAAGGAGCTGGGAGGGGACACCGCCAGGACAGCTGACCCCAACTGGCCAAAGAGCTATTCCATACCATATGACATCACGCCCAGTATATAAACTGGGGGGAGTTGGCTGGGAGGGGCGGATCGCGGCTCGGGAACTAACTGGGCATCAGTCAATGAGTGGTGAGCAATCGCATTGTGCATCACTTGCTTTGAATAGTTTAATTCTTTTAGTATTACTCTGGTCATATTATTATTCTCATTGTTTTTCCTTCCTCTCTGTCCTATTCAACTGTCTTTATCTCAACCCACAAGGGTTTTTTTTCCTGATTCTCTCCCCCATCCCAGGGGTGGGGGGGGGAGCGAGCGAGCAGCTGCGTGGTGCTTAGCTGCCGGCTGGGGTTAAACTACGACACTTTGGGACAAGCTGTCCCGCTGAACAGAACTCCCGAGGCCAGATGGAGAGCGCGTGGGGGAGCGCAGCCGTTTGACCAGTCGCTCCTTTGAGCAACATGGACAAAACCCCTCCCTGCGTCAGGGAGTGGCACCCCCAGCTCTCCTCCCCTAGCCCAGCACCCACACCCCGAGGGGACGGAGTCAGGCCCTCTCAGGAGACACCTGAACCTTGCTCTCCCCCTTTGCCTTTTCTCCAGCACGGGCACCGCTTGCACGCCCCCAGTTTTCAGGACTTGTCTCCCACTTATGGCCTCCTGCAAGACTGCTCAGTACCTGGATTCTTTCGAAAAAAATCCATACATCCCAGCGTGGTGGGCTTCCCCAGGGCTGGACAGCACTGCCAAGACTCAGAGAAAGGTAAAGCCTCAGCGTGGCTCAGGCACAGAGGATGCCGAAGGACGGTGCAGGTTCCCTCTAAGCCCGTGCCCGATCCGTCAGTGAACCCCTTTGGACCTCAGCTCACAGGAGGGATCCCGCTCTGTTGTGCCTAGGGGCACTCACGGCAAGTTCTGGGATGCAGGTACTGAGGGAGGTATGTTCGGTCAAGAGTCACATTTCCCAGCATCTGCTGAGCGTGGTTCAGATGGCCTCGTTCCCAAAATGGCAAAGTTCTGCAATTCCTGTGAGCTGGCTGTGGTGGGAGGTGAGCAGCTCACTGCATCCAGAGAGGGTGACCAGCATCTCTCTGGCACAGTGATGGCGATAACCTCCACACGCCGGAGACGACAGTCGCCCTCAGAGAGCCGTTCCTGGCGTCCTCTAGAACACTTTCTCTGGACTGAGAGTTTCAGGTTTGGCTGCTGACGCCACGTGTGATAGTGGGCACCAGGGGAAGAGCCTGCAGGCACACATACAGCCCTGCGTCTGGGAGTGCACAGGCACTCGGGTCAGCAGCCGGGCCGACTGGGTGATACGGGGTGCTCCGCCCAGGAGGAGGAGCGCGGGGACGAGGTGCTCGTAATGCCCAGCAAGGCAGCCTAGAACGATGTATAAAGCCTTTTCTGCCTGGCTGCTGTACCCTTCAGTCGCAACTGCAGGGAACAGTTGTGAGAAGGATGGCTTTGTGGTCTGTCCTTCGTGTCATCTGACGTGCTCTGAGAAGACCCTCGCAAGTCAGACTCCACGTCGGCCTTAACGGGATCCACTGTATTCGGCCAGCGTGACTTTAGACGTGTTCCAAAGGTGTTCCTCCCCTTTGTGGACAGTCTGCAAAGCTTAACCTCTTTCTTTTACAGGATTATTATTATTTCGTTATACTCTGTTCCATTTTTAATGCCAGCCTGCTTACTAATATCCCATTCCTTCCACTCCCTCTCCCACCCAGCCCCGCTCCCGCTTTCCGCTCATTTATCATCTCCGAGGTCCGGGGTGGGGAGCACTGCTCCAGCCCCGCAGCCTCTGCCACCCCGTCAGCCCTCCTTGACGTGCTCAGCGCTGGACGGCCGTCCTTCCCAGCACCTCCTTCCCTCTCTGCCCAGGCCATCCTGGTTCAGGGCAGCGTCCCAAGCAAGCTCAAGGACAACCCTTCGCACTTCAAGTCTCACCAGCACGTCCCCATTCTGGTGGATGAAAGCCTTGTCGACAGCCCCAGCTGGGAAACCAGGCTGATGCTGGGACAAAGGGGTCCCTCACTGGAGTGCAGGTCTCTGACGGCTTCTCTCACAGATCCAGCGCTGGTCCCAGCTCTGCGCATTACAGCCCGACGGAAACGGCCAAAACAGCCGAGGACTCACTGCTTTTGGCCAAAACATATTTATTATTTATTCTAAGAGGAATCATCTTCTGACGTACAGTATCCCTGTTGGTACTGGTAGCAGGGACACCAGAAGTGGTTAGGCTGAGGCGAGTCCAGAGAAATCCAGGCGTCCAGCGAAGAGGCACTGTCAGTGAGAGAGCAGCTGGGACAAGCGGGCAGAGGTGAGGGGTCTGCGCTCGCGCTCCTGTACAGCTGGGCGAGTTCTGCCGCAAAGGGCCACGGCGATGGGCTGGAGCTGTTGTGGAAAATCTCATTTGCTCGGGCAACCTCACCCTTTCGTCTTCCTTCTCCGGACTCTGCCTTCTCTCTAGCTGGATCTTCGCTTTTCCCGGCAGAGTCAGTATCGGCTTGTCCCGGTGCTTCTTCGTCTCTCTGGGTCCTTCTGTAGAAATGGGTTTCAGAAAAGACTGCTCACTGATACGAGTTAAGAGGCCAGTTAAAAAAATCTTCCAGCAGAAATCTCAGCAGAGTACTGCCAGCAGCTGCCTTGGCGCTCCAGGATACTCTAACTGCAAAGACTTCCTTGCCAGCTGCAGCAATAAACAGCTCTGGGGAAAAGCCAACTCACGGGTCTCTCTTCCTCAGCCGTGCAATGACTACGCAAGATCCCACCATCCCAGACAGCAGCACACCCAAGGCTGCTGCAGTCACTGGGATATAGTACTTGCGCAGCTCCTCAGGACCCGCAGCCTCAGCCTTTTTCCCAGCGTCCGCCCCTGGAGGAGAAGAGACAATGCCACACGTTACTGTGCTCTGCGCTACGGATACTCTCACGGTGCGCTTCACGTGCCCAAGAGACTTTTTTGTCAGTGGTTGCTGCCTCTGGCTCTGGTGTCTTAGCACCAGAGGACAAGAAGGATCGCTTAAACTTCTCGGGGAGAAGAGCCCGCGTGCCAGCGAGCAGCTGCACCAGCGCTACCCCTGTCTGTTCCTCCAGGCTGTTCCAATTACCAGGCTGCAGGCCAGGGCTGTGTGCTGGGGACCTGTGGTTCATCCCAGGAGAGCACTGCAGGGATAGAGCAGAAATGCTCCTGTTTTCCCAAGCGGACATCTCCCGAGCACTCCCCTCCAGGACGTCCCGAGGCTGAGAGACGGGATCCAGCCCACGGGCTATTGCCTGGCTACTGCGGTGCCACGGGCTCGTCGCCCCTGGCCCTGATGTGCACGTTGGGGGAAGGCTGGCCCCGGGACGGCGCGGCGCAGAGCCGGGTTGTAGCCCTCAGGTGGCCTCATTCCCAAATGGGCAAAGTTCCTAAATCCCTGGGAACTGGGTGTGGTGGGAGGTGAGCAATCGCTAACTGCGTCCAGAGAGTCTACGGGCACGCCAGAGAGTCTCTGGCACGCTGCTGGCAATAACCTCCACACAGCAGAGACGACGGTCGTCCTCAGAGAGCCGCTCCTGGCTTCTTTGACAACCCTCCTCTGCACTCACGCTTCCAGGTTTGGCTGCTGACAGGACGTGCAAGAGCGGGCTCTGGGGGAAGTCATTCTGACTGGTGACACCGGCTGACTGCGGGACAGCAATTACCTGGCGTGCCGGTTTCTTGCTTTGCCTCTCTTTCGTCATCTGAGACTGGCACCGCGTGACCGCTTCCCTTCCGAAAGGCCTCCTTCTGCACAGTCTCACGGGCCGTCTCTTTAGAAAGAAAGCGGGACAGTTTAATTAGAAGTAACCGTTCCTCATCAGGAACACGACACCTTCAGAGGGCAATACTCTCCAAACACACTCATAAGCTTAGAAACAAAGCCTGGGCTTTTGGGGGTGCATCTAGTCCCAACAATGTGTCATTCATAGAGAAGAAACGAAGCACGTGACATTAACAGCAATTAGGAAGGTAAATGTCACATGAATAAAATACTGAAAATGAGCGCTTATTCGGTGAAGTCAACAAAGACTGACTACTCACCCTTGGGATGCCAGCTGGGATCCAGCACAGGATCCAGCCGAGGAGCTGGAAAAGCCCTCCCTCTGGCCACATCTGCAACCAAACACCCACGAGAAGTTACCATCACACGTTCTGATCTACATCGTCATAACTGAACAGCAGAACATGTAAGGGGGTCACGTAACGACGTGGCACACGCACGTGCAGGTCTGTACTCTCACACCTGCAGAGGCGCCTGGCTGACTTTGGATTTTAGCGGGCAGCTCTCAAAGGAAAAAGCCGTGACGTACCCACGCGACCTCCCTGCGGGTCAGCCCTGGAACCCAGCCGGGAAGCTGGATAACCATCGCCTGTGTGATAAGTAAAACCCTGAGTTTGTTAATCAAATCTTGCTTGTATAAGACATGTGGAAAGTTTTTTTTTTTTTCGCTGATGTATACCGCAAGCATTGTGGGAAAATCGCTTGCAAGTGTTGAAACATTCCTTAGTTATCCAAAGACATGTGGGGGTAGGGACAGCCAAATATTCGGTAGAAGAAACAACTGAGTAACGGATAAAAGAAAAGGCGATTTCACAAGAACATGAGCGGGACCTAAGTCACCTAGAAGGCAGCTGAGGAAGACTTCGGCCTTCATCCCAGCAACCCCCAGGAGGCAGATTACGACCACCTAGCAACTGCCGGCGCAGGTGCACACACAACGCAAACAATACCAGCCAACACGGAAGCAGGGACTAGAGACTGTATAAGTAAGGGAACCCTTCTCCATTTTGCGCGCGCCGTTGGTAGAGTGGAAACTCCCCGGCCACCCAGCGCTGTTTTGCTTACTGCTGCTTGCTCAAATAAATTGATTTAAATAATCGGACTGGTTCCATTTCAATTATTGGACCACAAACTTATAACAATTTGGTGCCGTGACTCGGATTGAAGCAATTTGGCGGGAAAAACCCTACGAGGGAGGCGCCCCGCTGAAGAAGCGGCCCCTGTTGAGATTCTTCCATCCAAAGCCTCTACCGACGAACCGAAATTCAGCAGTAAAGCAAATAAACGCCGGCAACCCCATAAACTTTGTGTACGAAGATCCGAACGAAGACTCAGGAGTGAGTAAGTATAGGCCGGTGATCCGTTCGGTTGGGGTTGGGTATCCCGGAGTGCGTCTGTGTGAGACGTCCGCTCAAGGACGAAGTGAGTGCGGACCCCTTAGTAGTGCGTTTCCCATTTCCCGCGAGGGACTGGGCCACGAGGAGGGGAACAATTGTGTGTGTGTGAAGGCACTCCGGAAGATGGGACAGAAGAAGAGCAAGTCTTCTGGTCCCATGGGTGGGGTAATGCCTAACGTTAGGTTACCCCAGATACCGCCAGATAGCCCGTTGGGGTTGATGATTAAACATTGGGATGATTACCGCTCTAGGAAGGGTAAAAATAAAGTTAAAATGATACATTATTGTATAGAAGTTTGGGGTGGGAAACAAATTAGAGGAGACCACCTATATTGGCCAGTTTTTGGATCTTTTGAAGATTGGGTGTGCCAAGCTTTAAACATATATGTGAACTCGAAGGAACCCTTTAGCCTGGAGGAGAGTGAATATGCACATCTATGGATAGAGTCAGAAACCAAGCTCAACCTATACCCCTTACGAGAAGAAAAACAAGGGAATAAAAGAAAGCCCCGAGAGGAGGATGAGGCTCCTGCCTCATCCCCCCCTTATGTCCCGCCTGCACCTCCACCTGTCCCAACGGCACCCAACCTCCCTGACTCTAACTCTCCCGACAGCTCTCCCGGGACTCGGCGAGTTACTCGGAGTCGGGCTAGGATGAGGGAGGACAGGAGTAATCTGTACCCCCTTAGGGAGGTTGCAATGGGAGGAGCACAACCTGGTATGGGGTATGTTTCCATCCCCCTCAACTCTGGGGACGTTAGGGAATTTAGGAAGGAAATGGGAAACTTGTTGGAAGACCCCCTCGGAGTCTCGGAACGAGTAGATCAGTTCCTGGGACCTAATATCTATACATGGGAGGAATTGCAAGCCATTTTGGCTATCCTCTTTACAGCAGAAGAAAGGGAAATGATTAGGCGAGCGGGGATGCGTATTTGGGACCAACAGCATCAGCAAGGTCCTGTAGCAGACACCAAGTGGCCCCTGCAGAAACCTAATTGGAATAACCAAAACGAAGCAGACAGGGGCCATATGCAGGATTTAAGGACTATTATAGTCCAAGGGATAAGGGAATCTGTCCCCAGGGGACAGAATATTAACAAAGCTTTTAGTGAACACCAAAAGAAAGACGAGACTCCCACGGAGTGGCTGGAAAGGTTAAGAAAGAATCTTCAATTATATTCAGGATTAGATCCTGGAACACCGGTGGGGCAAGCTTTGTTGAAAACACAGTTTGTGGCCAAATCCTGGACGGATATTAGAAAGAAGTTTGAAAAGATGGAGGATTGGCAAGATAAGGGCTTAGATGAGTTACTGAGAGAGGCTCAGAAAGTGTACGTTCGGAGGGAGGAGGAGACCCATAAGAAACAGGCTAGAATGTTGGTAGCCGCGGTCAGGGAAGGACAGCGGACGCCATCTTCTGCAAAAAGAGCAGAGGATCGTAGAGTGAGAAGGGAAGCCCGGAATCCCCCACGGGAAAAAGATCGAGGGGTTGTAATTTGCTTTTATTGTGGAGGGAAAGGGCATATTAAGAAGGATTGTAGGAAGAGGATTACGGATGAAAAAATGTTCAAGGAAGACTAGGGGTGTCAGGGGCTCTATTTGCTGGGGACCCGGGAGAAAACAGAGCCCTTGATAAAGCTAAAGATAGGTCCCCAGCAGCAAGAAATCGAGTTCCTAGTGGACTCAGGGGCAGAGAGATCCACTGTCCAGAAATTGCCCCACGGATGCAAAATATCCCCCACGACAGTACAAGTCATCGGGGCAAAGGGGGAGCCCTTTAGAGTACCCGTAATAAAAGATGTGATTTTTGAAACACAAACAAAAATTGGGGTGGGGTCCCTATTACTCATGCCAGAAGCAGATTATAACCTGTTGGGACGGGACTTAATGACTGAACTAGGAATTGGTTTAGAAATTGAGAATGAAGAAATAAAAATTAAGTTATGTCCCCTGCGAGTGGAGGATGAACAAAAGATTAATCCTGAAGTCTGGTATACTCCGGAAACCATAGGCAGATTGAACATTGAGCCCTTTTCGGTAACAATTAAGGATCCGGATATACCGATTAGAATAAAGCAATACCCCATCTCCAGAGAAGGGAGGATAGGTCTAAAACCCGAAATTCAAAGACTAATAGAAAAGGGATTATTAGAACCTTGTATGTCCCCCTTTAATACTCCTGTCTTGCCAGTTAAGAAATCAGATGGCAAATATAGGTTAGTACATGACCTACGAGAAATTAACCAAAGGACAGTAGCTCGCTTTCCGGTGGTAGCAAACCCACATACTCTCCTAAGTCAATTAGGACCGGATAATCAATGGTATAGTGTAATAGACCTAAAGGATGCCTTTTGGGCCTGCCCTCTTCATGAGGACAGTCGGGATTATTTCGCATTTGAATGGGAAGACCCGGACACCCACAGAAAACAACAGTTAAGATGGACGGTACTGCCCCAAGGATTCACTGAGTCCCCGAACTTATTTGGGCAAGCTCTGGAACAGATTTTGAAGGAATATGAAGTGGGAAAAGGGGTCACGATGGTCCAGTATGTAGATGATCTGCTATTAGCTGGAAAAAGTGAAGAGAAGGTGAGGGAAGAGAGTATTAAGTTACTGAATTTCCTGAGTTTACAAGGACTTAAGGTATCAAAATCAAAGTTACAATTTGTCGAAGAGGAGGTAAAGTATTTAGGACTTCGATTAACTAGAGGAACTAAAAGATTAGATCCTGAAAGGGTAAATGCTATCTTGTCACTACAAGCCCCGAAAACTAAAAGGCAAATCAGGCAATTACTAGGCCTCTTTGGATATTGTAGACAATGGATTGAGAACTACAGCAAGAAAGTAAAATTCCTTTATGCCAAACTGACTAGAGATGGGTTGCTAAAATGGACGGAGAGTGACGACAAGCAGCTAGAGGTTTTAAGGGCTGATCTAGTAAATGCCCCAGTGCTCAGCCTACCAGATGTGAAGAAACCTTTTTTCTTGTTTATTAATGTTGATGAGGGAACAGCATTCGGGGTATTATCTCAAGATTGGGCAGGTAAAAAGAAGCCTGTGGGATTTTTATCTAAACTCCTGGACCCCGTAAGTAGGGGATGGCCTACCTGCCTACAGGCAATAGTAGCCGCGGCCCTTTTAGTGGAAGAAACACATAAAATTACTTTCGGGGGAGAATTGAGAGTGCTATCTCCTCACAACATCCGAGGAATATTACAACAAAAGGCTGATAAGTGGATAACAGACGCCCGACTCCTAAAATATGAGGGCATTCTGATCTCTTCCCCTAAATTGGAGTTGGAGGTAACAAATCTACAAAACCCAGCACAATTTCTATATGGGGAACCAAGTGATAAAATCAGCCATGATTGTCTCCGTAGTATCGAGGAGCAAACGAAAATTAGACCAGATTTCGAGGAGGAAGAACTTGAAGAAGGAGAAAAGCTTTTTGTGGATGGGTCATCCCGGGTAGTTGAAGGGAAAAGGAAGTCGGGCTTTGCAGTTATTGATGGAAAATCATTTAATATAATAGAATCTGGACCCTTAAGTCCTAACCGGTCGGCTCAAGCTTGTGAACTTTATGCCGTATTGAGGGCTTTACAGATCTTAAAAGGCAAGGTTGGAACCATATTTACGGATTCAAAATATGCATTCGGTGTAGTACATACATTTGGAAAAATTTGGGAAGAAAGAGGTCTGATTAACTCACAAGGAAAAGGACTCATACATCAGGAGCTAATAACTCAAGTCTTACAGGCATTACGAGGGCCAGCAGGTGTCGCTGTAGTACATTTAAAAGGACACCAGAAAGGACTCAACCCCCTAGCTAGAGGAAATAACCTTGCTGATCAAGAAGCAAAGAGGGCAGCCTTACTGCTGATACAAATTAAAAATAGCAGAGAGGATTGTATAAATTGTGGGGAGAATAACGAAGAATTTCCGTGCTATAAGTGTTGGGAGGATTTTGGGATAGATGCATTTTCGTGTAGATGTTTGTTTCATGAAAGCGGGAAACCCAAGTATGACCACTACCCACTACATGGGAAGATACATCCCATCCTCAGTTTCACAGTACAAGAAAAAGACAAGATGGTTAAAATGGGGATCAGTGAAACTGAAGAAGGAAAGTGGAAGCTTCCAGATGGGCGAGAAGTTCTTCCCAAACCCCTAGCTTTGACAATTATGCAAAGATTTCATGAAACCACTCATTGGGGAACCCAGGCACTAGTGGATCAATTTGCCACAAAATATATGTGTATCGGGGTATATAATATAGCAAAAAGAATAGTAAATGAATGTATAACTTGTCAAAGGGTCAATAAACATCAATTACGGGAAAGGATCCCGGGAGGGAGAGAATTGGCTCACAGACCATTTGCTAGAATTCAACTAGATTTTACCGAACTCCCCAAAGTAGGACGATATAAATACCTCTTAGTAATAATGGATCATTTCACCCATTTCGTGGAAGCCTTTCCCACAGCCAGAGCCACAGCACAGACAGTGGTAAAAACCCTGTTGGAAAACATAATCCCCAGACATGGATCAATAGAGGTAATAGACTCGGACAGGGGCCCTCACTTTGTGTCAAGAATAGCAGAGGAAGCTCTTTCTTCTCTTGGAACGAAATGGGAATATCATACCCCTTGGCATCCACAAAGTTCAGGGAAGGTAGAGAGGGTAAATGGAGAAATAAAGAAACAACTCACAAAATTGATGCTAGAAACTAAAATGTCATGGGTAAAGTGCCTCCCTTTGGCATTATTGAATATAAGAACACAACCCCGAACTGATGTAGGGATATCACCCTTTGAGATGCTATATGGGATGCCATATGATTTAGAAATACCCCATGATCACCCCCAGATCGAAAGTGCACAATTAAAACCATACTTAGTCCAACTCATGGCCAGAAGAGGCCAGTTACGGAATAAAGGCCTGGTAACACAAAGACCTCCTTTAGATATAGCTATGCATAATATAAGGCCAGGGGATAAAGTCCTAATTAAATCATGGAAAGAGTCTTCTTTAACCCCTCGTTAGGAGGGACCTTATCTCGTTTTACTTACCACAGAAACAGCCATTCGAACGGCAGAAAAAGGCTGGACCCATGCAAGCCGCGTAAAGGGGCCTCTGAGAGACCGTTCTTGGGAAATCACGAGCTCACCTGGGGACTTGAAGATGACTCTTCGGAAATCATAAATGGACACATATATAATCTTGGAACACATAAGCAATCATAGTCTATTAGCAGGATACGAATATATTAGCACTGAGGACGTCAAGGTAAAACGTGGTGTATCAAACTGTAATTGTTGTTCTTTTATTTGTTTTAGCTGTAAGGTGTGCCGAGAACGGTGGTGGACCCATTGCCTTTATGGGGTTCCCCTTCGAGGGGTATGCCAAATATGCTGGGGTAAAGAGAGTGGACTCACTGAATTAACTTTAAAAATTAAAGTATCTCAAGAATAATTCGGAAACATTCTAACAGATGATGGGAAGTATTTATGCGGGGCATAAATCCAGAACTTTATTGTTATCACCCCAATGAACCAATTCCATTTATGAGTGACATTATTAGGGTACAGTGTCGTAAGACCCTTACAGGGGTCCGGTGTGTTTCACCTGAAATAAAGAATAAAAAACTGGGAAACATACCTACGGAGGCAAGTGTCTAGACGGTGCATATACTCTCCTGAAGAATACCCCTGCTGCCGAGAAGATGGTACCCCTCGTGACTCGAAGCAACCGGGTCGACGAGCGAGGCAGAGGGGTAAAAGACTGTGGAGAAAGGAAACCCCAGAGTGGGACTGCGCCAAGATGCTGGAAGAGTTGCCTCAGGGATAATAAAAGAAATCCCACCAAGTATATATCAAACGACAACTGTACTGAGAACAATTGGGCCCTGGGAATACAAACTGTAGCCCCTAAATGGTCGGGTCTCCACCCTTCTCGATATGCCGTGTTTCTGATTATGATAAGTTACCTGAGCACAAATGTTAATGGCTATCCACACCAACCCTTTAAATGGACCCTAAGTCGATTCGAAGATCAGACAGCTATCGCGACCCAGATAACACCTGGAGGACCGAGTTTTAATTCCTCTTTGTGCCAGCTAGTCCCGAGAACCCGATGTTGGGAATATATGGGATTCTATATGTGCCCTAGTTCAAATCCTGGAAAAGGGTACTGTAACTCCCCTAATCAATATTATTGTAGTTATTGGGGTTGTGAGACCATAGCCCCTAGTTGGATACCGGGATGTGGCAGAGATAAATACCTAAGGGTCCAGTGGGGTCCGTATGGATGCACCCCACCGAAGGGGTGGAAAGGACGTGGAAACTGTAAATACCTTTTCCTAAATATTACACAACCTACGGATATTGGGTGGACAATTGGAAGAATATGGGGAGTGAGGTACACGGAACCTGGAACTGATAAGGGAGGGCTCATACTAATTAAGAAAGAACCAATACCCCAGGCCCCCTCTGGGGTTGGCCCGAACTCTATTATTATTGCAGACGGAGAAATGGATTTAACAGAAATAACTCCATCTACAGAAATAACTCCATCTGTTTCTGAAAATAACACCAAGATAAATCTGCCAGAACCTGGAACCCCGACTCCTACCCCCCAAACCAACCCGTTATGGAACCTGTTGCAAGCAAGCTTTCAGGTCCTAAATACAACCAATCCTAATATAACGAAACATTGTTGGTTATGTTATGATATACGCCCACCTTATTACGAAGCTATAGGAATAGATCACAGGCATAGAAAAGCTAATGGTACTAACCCGGCTGGATGCCTACGGGATACTCGGAAACAAGGAATTACCGTGTCACAAGTCACCGGAAAAGGAAGGTGCCTAGGTACAGTCCCTAGATCTAAACAACATCTTTGCAATAAAATTGTCCAAGGGCCAAGTGGGAGACAGGCGGACTGGTTACTCCCAGCTGAAAACGCAAAATGGGTTTGCTCTCAAACTGGAGTCACGCCCTGTTTATCAACAAAAGTATTTGATTGGACAAAAGAATTCTGTATACAAGTTATTGTAGTACCTAGGGTAATTTATCACCCTGAAAGCTTTCTGTACAGTAACCAAGCCTCCTCACTCCATCACATACAGAAGCGCGAGCCCTTTACCGCTTTAACCGTGGCAATTCTTATGGTCACTGGAGCTGCAGGAGCTGGAACCGGAATAGCCTCACTAGTACAACAAAATCAAGGATTTCAATCCCTTAGAATAGCAGTAGATGAAGATTTAGCTAGAATAGAGAAAGCCATGACTGCTCTTGAACAGTCTGTAAGGTCATTGTCAGAAGTAGTATTACAAAACAGACGAGGGTTAGACTTAATGTTTTTACAACAAGGAGGTCTTTGTGCAGCCTTACAAGAAGAGTGTTGTGTATATGCAGATCACACTGGAGTAGTTAGGGATACTATGACAAAACTGAGGGAAGGCCTAGAAAAAAGACGAAAGGAAAGAGAATCACAACAAAGTTGGTATGAATCCTGGTTTAATCATTCTCCGTGGTTAACCACCCTAGTATCCACTATTGCAGGACCAGTAATACTATGGATTTTAGGACTAACCTTTGGACCATGTATATTTAATAAGATAATTGGAATTGTGAAAGGTAGACTAGAGGCAGCGCATCTAATGATGATGAAAACTAAATATGAACTTGTGAATCCGGAAGCTGTTTTGGAAGAGACACTAGCCCTGAGTTATGCAGAGCTTCAAAGATTTGATAAACAAAATAATAAAAAGGAAAAGGGGGGATTGTGATAAGTAAAACCCTGAGTTTGTTAATCAAATCTTGCTTGTATAAGACATGTGGAAAGTTTTTTCTTTTTTTGCTGATGTATACCCGCAAGCATTGTGGGAAAATCGCTTGCAAGTGTTGAAACATTCCTTAGTTATCCAAAGACATGTGGGGGTCCGCTTGCAAGTGTTGAAACATTCCTTAGTTATCTAAAGACATGTGGGGGTAGGGACAGCCAAATATTCGGTAGAAGGAACAACTAACGGATAAAAGAAAAGGCGATTTCACAAGAACATGAGCGGGACCTAAGTCACCTAGAGGCAGCTGAGGAAGACTTCGGCCTTCATCCCAGCAACCCCCAGGAGGCAGATTACGACCACCTAGCAACTGCCGGCGCAGGCGCACACACAATGCAAACGATACCAGCCAGCACGGAAGCAGGGACTAGAGACTGTATAAGTAAGGGAACCCTTCTCCATTTTGCGCGCGCCGTTGGTAGAGTGGAAACTCCCCGGCCGCCCAGCGCTGTTTTGCTTACTGCTGCTTGCTCAAATAAATTGATTTAAATAATCGGACTGGTTCCATTTCAATTATTGGACCACAAACTTATAACAGCTGGCACAGGTCTCACCCTGGCCAGCAGCCTGGCCGCTCAGGCGCTCCCTGCAGAAGTCCCCTATCCGCATCCCCTACTCACTCCGATTTGCAGTTAGAGCCGTGGCTCTCTCACGGACCAAGCACAAGGCTAAGCTCGAGGTTGCAGGCATCCTGAGGCGAGAATCTCCCCTGAATGGGGGGCGTCCCACTTTCTGGAAATCTGGAGCGGGAGCGGGACAATGAATGGGCCAGAGAGAGAGAGACAGAAAGGAGTTACCGTGTGCCTTCTGGGAACGCGGCTTCAAACCCCCAATCCAACAGTTACGAAATTAGACAAAGTGCAACGGCTTCCCGGGGAGCAGACTCCCTGCATCCCCTCAGCCTGCCCAGCGGCCTGCTATTAGGGCACTCTTCTCCTTCGTGCTCAAGTCCATCCTCCAAAAGAGGCAAACAGATCTCAATGGCACTTTCTTTTCCCTTTACTGAACTAACTAACAGGGATCTCCTTTTATTCCTTTTCTCTCTTTGTGAAGAAGGAGATGAGTACCTAACTGCAGAAGATTTGTGCCCGAGACCCTGAATTGCAGGTGTTCAGCTCTGCCGCTGAACGGCGGCAGCAGCCTGGATTCATCAGGCTGCTCCCTAATGCAAACAATCCCGACTGCCTGCACCTTGCCCATGCAAGGACATCTTGAAAAAGGAAGTGTTTTCTAGCACGGGAAACAAGGCTTGAACAATCCTCGTCTGCCTGGCCATTTTCCAAGGCAGCTGAAGATGCCCAGGCCCTGAACAGGGCACTTGTACTGAAAGCCCTGGAAGAGTTAACAGAAAAACACACTCCTCCTAGTATTGTAGGAAACGGAAAAATGCTGGGCTGGCTCAGGGGGGCTCGGGGAGTCGGGGTGCCTGGGCCCAGGGGGGTCTGTCTCCGTCTCCTTCCCCTCCCCAGCTCTTGGCTCACTCCCGGGGCTGCCCCGGCTGGGCCCAGCTCCACCTGACCGGGACCCCATCGCACCGGGCTGTTTGGAGCTCACCACCACCAGCACCCCCGGGCAGCCCCAGCCCTCACCTCAGCCGGCCCGCAGCTGGAGCAGAGACTGCGCCTCTCAGGACCACCATGGCCGCCTGGCAGCTGAGGAGGGGGAAAGGACAGCTGCCAGCATGCCCTGGGAACCAACATGGCGGCCTGGCAGCCCCGTGCCCCAGGCCTACAGCTCCCGGCATGCCCTGGGGCGCTCCTTCCTGCTGTCTGACCCTGCGGGGACACCGTCCCCCGGCCCGGCCCCGCCCCCCCGCAGGCCCCATGGCCGCCTCCCCGGGGCTGCCCTGAGCCCGGCCCCGGAGCCCCGGGGGAGCAGGGAGGAGGAGGACGAGGAGGAGGAGGAGGACGAGGAGGAGGAGGTGGAGGTGGAGGACTTGAGAGGGCCAGAGCGGCAGAGAGGGGTGGGGTAGGGCGGTGGGGTGGCAGGAGAGGGACAGGAGGTGGACAGAGGGACGAGGGACGGACAGAGGGAGGAGGAGAAGGGGGGGGAGCTGGGCAGGGAGTGGAGGAAGGAAAAATGGTGGTGAGGAGCCGGCACAGGGCTAGAGCGGGAAAGAGATGGAGGGGAAGGGGACGGCGGGGTGCAGGAAGACAAAGAGTGCTAAGCAATGGCTACTTAACACACACATCTACTGCTGTTTTGCAAAGCAGCCCTAATTCTGTGGCATCATCATCCATCCGCTTCTTTCCTGATGTAGACGTCCCTGGAGTGGGTCTTGCTGCAGTTCTTTATCTGTGATGCCAGAGAAGGGGAGGGTTTCCCAGAGGTATTGGAGGGGCTGGGATGCTGGCATGGTCCAGGGTAGTCCAGGGGTGTCCTTTCTTCTTCAGGCTGGGGGCTGTCCTTCTCCTCCTTCAAATGAGCCGGGGTCCTTTAGTCCTGCTGACTGAACCATGGCTATGCAGTATACAATGGAAACTAGATGTCTCTTCAGCAAGTTGATACGGTCTCCTAGTATAGAGACTATTTGGTGCAATAGTTAGGGAATGAGATTTTTCCTGGCAGTCCCTCCTTTTCTTTTGACCATCAGGGGCACACTCTACTATTCCTTCTGGAAGGCATAAGTCGAGGTCGTAAGGTAATGCAACAGTGTAAACACACATCTATAATTACAAAGCAAAACAAGAGAGTGAAGACAGCAACCCAAATCCTTTTAGTTCACAGTCCTCTCCCTAAGTCTGGGAGCCCAGAGGTTAGCCAGCCAAATAGATTGAGGGGAGATCCCTGCCTTACTTCATGTAATATTTTGCAATGAGTCTTTATCTTGTTTCTATCAGTTTCCGTTTTCTGGTCTTGATTTACAGAAAACCCCAGCAGCTCTTCTTCAATAATGCACATCCTCTGTCCTGTCCTTCTAAAAGGTGGGCCGGGGCTAATCAATTCTCTATTACCATTTGTGGTAATCATTGGATTTCTTCCTGTAGGGCTGTCATACTCTCTGCGCTTTCCTTAATGGCTTTTTCTCATTCTCTTGACACATTTGCAATAGCTCTTTCTAGTTTTGCGACCCCTAAGCATGGGAGAAAAGCTGTTCCAGACAGGTGGAACTTAGTGCCACATTCTGTCGGAGAGCCGTAACACTTTTTCCTTTAGCTCTCAGTAGGTAGGGGCTCCAGAGGCAGAAGAGATCCTGGTTCTAACCTGTGCGGATGGTATTAATGCACTTAGAAGACACTTTTCAGCTCAGGTTGAGGGTAACTCCTCGAGTGCCCTTTCTCCACCTCTCTACTATTGCCCTGGTAGTTGTGTCAATGGGTAGTATCATCTCCAGATAAGTCTGAATCCTGTAAGTTGTTTCCTGTGAAAGGGTTAGCATGTGCCAGATGTGGTTGTTTAGGTAAACCAGGAAGGTTTGGAACGTGAGTAGATGACTCAGAGCAAGCAGGATCCTATAGGCCCGTAGTGGCAACCGAACTTTTAACATTATCTTTGGTTTGATTGTGGCTTCCTGCAGAATACCAAGTTAATCTGTCCGCGAATATCCACATTGTCTCCGAGTCTGCAGGGCCTGATAAACTCCATCCAGGAAGAACTCTACACCGTGATGGCTTCTTACACTAGGTTTTATGTAAGGGCTTCTGGACAATCTCCCTTCCACGTTCGGTAAGGTTTTGGAAGAATCTGTGGAGGAATACCGATCGCCTTTAGGCATAGGAAGGCATCTATGGAACGTTGCAGGCATCAGACTCCCCTTTTCATCGGTATGGTCCTAAGGTCTGAATTGTCCCTTTCCATCCATTCTATTAATGTTAAGGCTCTCTTGGCATTTCCAGGTCCCAGCCCCTACAGAGTGAGTAAGGTTGTCAGTAGGTTTGCTCTGCAAGCATCCCCAGGGGTCTCCCTTCAGACTAGTGACAAACCCTTCTTGGCGGAAGGGCGGTATCCTTCCTTTCTTCCGTGAAAATTCCTAACGTAGATGCCCATCCTTGTACCTCGGAGAATTCAATGGGACAGATTCCCAGGAGCGGTGATTTCTGGGAGAGGATGGGCTTCTAGTGCTTATCCAAGGCGGGTTTCTTTGCCTCTGCTGCTGTAGTTTGGACTGTGGCGACGGTCGAATGCTGGAATGAATACGTATCATCCATAGTCCACCACAGGCTTCTAAGCAAGGCTGCCACATTAAAACCTAGGCTTCCAAATCACTATTAACAGGAAAACCAAACAGACACAAGTAGCAAAAATACCTCTCCCTTGGATAGAGAGGACAGCACTGGAATCAGAAGGGTTTCCGGACTCTGGAAACCCAGAAGGCATTTAAAGATCTAAAGCAAGCAGTCGTGGAAGCTCCCTCGTTAGCCCTGCCAGGCTACAACAAGTCTTTTCTATTCCATTTCCATCAACAGAAAGCAATAGCCGGTTGGCCCAGAAACGTCACCAAGCCGTAGCATATTACTGAGCAGAAGCAGACCTCGTAATTCAAGGCCTGATTTCATGCCCTGGGGCTGTTGCAGCAGCAGCTGTGATGATTGAGAAAGCAAGAACTATTGTCCTGGGGCACCTGCTAACGCTAATGGTTCATTCCTTGCTTTGCAGTCCTCCTCTCCAGAGTTCAAGCAACTGTGGATGTGCCGCCGCTGGGAAGTACATTGCTTCATGGCAATAAACATAAATGGTCCTTGGCTTCTTTGACGGAACTTTCCATAAATGCACCAAGATAGACTCAAACACGCTGAGATGTCCCCCGCCTTCGCTGGCCCTGCAGTGCGGGCAGCCGAGCGCCACACGGCAAAGCCCGCTGCATCTCCCCCAGGCTGTCTTGCCCTTACACCAAAGACATTGTCATTCAGATGCTATTGAGTGTCATTTCATCATTCGTTTCTAACTGTGGGTTTTTTTCCTGGTACTGCGTGTTAACCGTATCAGGGCAGTACTGAAGTTGTATGGCAGAACATTTGTGGTGAATATACGTCAGAAATGTTCTTAGAGAAGTCATCAATTCTTTTCAATCTAGTAAATGGTGTTTGATTCTCAGAGATGATAATGGTTTCGTATTACTGAGATTTCAGTTTGGTAATCTGCCATCTTGAGAAGTTGGAATGTGATTAAAGACTTTGGGATGTGACTTTTCAGAAAGAAAAACACTTGTAAAGTGTTTTCATTCCTTAACCTTTCAATTTCTTTTTTTTTCTCTCGTTCTGTGACACTCTTACAACAGTCTTTTCTTTAAGATGTGTACTAGTGGTTTTTTTCCTCTTCCTGTTTCATGTATTAAAACTTAAACAGAACAATGTGTATGCTGCGGTAACTGTAACTTCAGCCCTAGCCTTTAAAGTGGTTGGACCTACGGCTCGCTGTTTTTCGCCAGATATTTAAAGTATTTTCAGGAGGATGTCTGTGAAGAGACTTAACAGCACAATGATAGGGGTCTTAGGGATGCCATTGGATTGCATGACATACGTAGGTAGAGGTACTGTGATGGAGCCCAACTATTAGCACTAGAGGAAAAAATGTTTTGAAATAGGCCAGACACGTGGATTCTGTTATAGCAGGTGAGGAACAGAAAGCAAAGTTCTAGAAGAGAAATTGATGCTCATAAATATGTTACCCCCTCAAGTGTTACTCTAATAGACAGAATACCAGTTTTACAAAGCGTGTTGCTTTGGTTTCGGGCGTCATCAGAATCCAGTGACGAAGAAGTACCTGCTTCACTAGGTTCTGTCAAATGTGGGGTTGCCTAAAGGTGCAGTTAAAGAAGGAATATCTTTCATCCTTTAAAGAGCATCACTCTTGTTTAACAGTGACAAGATCCTCCTCTTGGTAGGCTGTGTTGCACTTTGACCTTTGTAAAATGAGTATAACATTTTAAACTTGCTATGTGAGTGACACAGATGTTTACGGAAGCTTTCATACGGGTGTTTCCCATGTGAAAACGCAAAAATGCCCCAGTAGTTTTCAAAGCAAAGCTAGAGAATACACTTCAGTGTACTATATATGAATGCCAGATTTTTGGTTGATATACATAACCGTGAATTTCAGTTTTTATTAATCCGATGTAGATGCTTAAACTCACCTTCAGAAGATAAAGGAAAAAAATAGACCAGGATATTCTGCCTAAATGGGATGTTTGGAATTCTTACATGTGACCATAAAGTATTGGGTTTTTATAACTTTGTCTGTGCAGGAGTCCTGACTAAATGTTGAAATGATCTTGGAAAGAACAAAGGGAACCTTGAGTGAAGATGGCCTACTTGTTCAGACTTTTCCAAGTACTCTCATCTTTTACAGCTCCGTAACTGTTCCTTTTCATAATGGAAATCTAGTCATAGAAGCAATGCGCATAGAAGTTGAAAGTAAACAGGATTTTAAATATCAGCGGGAAAAAATGATAGGATGGACTCTTTTTCAGATGCTGGGAAGGCAAAACGGATGGTTGGGACCTATTTGAAAAGGCAGGGGGTGGGGTGGGTGTCCTCTTCCATGCTTACTATAGAGTCGTGTTCTATAAAGGCAGAATTCCCTTCCAAAAGCCCATACGCAAGAACGGTGCGTTTAAACTTGCCTCCTTTTAATTTGATCTGAATTTCTTCACCTGTCTTTTAGAAGAGATGTTCTCAAAATATTGTGGAAGAACTGCAAACTCCAGGTTTCTAGAGTATTTATTAGTATAAACATTACTTAGCAACAACTAAAACCATCAGTGTGTTCTCAAAATTATTCTCATCCAGAATTCAACCCTTGCAGGATTTAATCTTGGCTCTGCAGAGCTTGTAATCAGAGGGATGCCTGGGTCTCTGCTGGTGGGCTATGTGGGTGTTCAGAGCTCAGCTGTGCCTGTGACGTCTGCTGCTGCTGCTGTGCTTCCTGGATTCACGCAGTAAGGAAATTGGAACAGAGTCTCTGTTAACAGCTGTTCTCAATCCGTAGCACAAGCAAATGCTGAGACTCAACTACGTACCCTGAACCTGCTTTTCTTCCAGGGAAAATGCTGCATGAGATTAAAAGCCTTGTCACTGAGGAGCCAAAGTATTGGCTGGATGTTACTGCTATTTGGAGAAAAGTTCATGGTCGTGAGGGGGAAAAAAAGACAATGTCTCTCAAGAAAACCCATCGCCTCTCAAGAGAAAATCAGAAGAAGAGACAAATAGCGCAACAAAAAGGCAGAAAACAGAACAAGGGAGAGAGACCGTGTCTGAGGGATGTCAGGCAGAAGCTAGAGAGAGGGGTGTGGTACCAGAGAGAAAGAGCCATCAGGACTGCCAGCCTGAAAGCAAGACTTCCTTAGAAGGCCCTTCCAAAAGCAGTGGAGAGAAAGCTATTGCGAATGAGCAGCTTAGCTTCAGTTTGAGAGTTTCTTGTCGTTGCAGTGGAGCAATTGCCAAAATACTTCCTTCACAGGTATGCTAAAGTACCTCTGTTTTAAAAGAATTTAGCAGAGGTGAAGGGAGAGGTGTAGTTCATTCGTCCTTTCAGTTGTGTGTTGTATGTTTTAGAATAACAAACTGATCTAAGCTTTTTCTGTATTTTCTCAAAAAAGCCCTTAACCGGCATTGACCTTACACAAGTGGAAATACAAGGGCTGTTGTTAATTTCTGGGCACTGTTACCCTGACTGTTTTTCAACTCAGTGCCTTTTATTGAGGAGAAGTAAAGGTAAGAGGCTGAGGTAGCTGGGCCTGTGAAGTCTGGTGGAGTCTGAGGAGCAACCTGATAGGACTTTACAGCTACTGAAAGGGCCACTGCAAGGACAATGGAGCCAGACTCCTCTCAATTGTGGCAGACAGTGTAGAAGAAGGGCAAAAGCCAGAACTTGCAGCTTCGGTGGGCTCTGGTTGGGTATTGGGCAGAACTTGTTCCCCAGGAGGGTGGTGCAGCCCTGGGATGTGTCCTGGGTGGAGTGGATCTTGGTCCTTGGGAGACAGTGGTGGTGAAGAGACGCCCAGGGGCCCTTCCCATCCAGCACTCTTCTCATCTATAGTATCTTTCTACTGCGAGGAAAACTAAAAAAAACCCAAACAAACCACCCTGCGGAGCTGCAGTTTATGTAGATTTTCTCTTACCTGAAGATAACAGTAGTTTAACTAGATTTTTTTTTCCTACTAAAGCTAGTACCTTGGGAAGATGGGATACCTGAGCCTGCCAACACAAATGTTTGCTTAAATTTGTGCTGTGCATTTGAACTGTCATGCTCTGGAAGTAGTCAGAGCTTTCTAGATGCCATAAAAGCATTAAAACTGTGAGTTGCAGTTCTGCATTCTCAGGTTTTTCTCTTAGGTAATGTAGTTTAGAGCCATCGGAAATATTTTGTGCATGTGATATATAATTCTAAAATGATAACAGCTTTTGTTGCACTTTGGCAGAACTTGAACTTCTGCCTCCCACAGTCCAGCTGAGCGATAGTCATTTTGACCTGCAGTGTGTTTGCTCTGCCCCTCACTCACTCACTGTGCCTTCTTGTACCTCTTCTGGTCTTTGTATGAATTGTTCCCCTAGGGATAGAGAGAGACTCTTTCTTTTCCCATTTATTTATGAGGATTGTGCAGTCAAGGCTGTGATGTGTCGTTTTCTTAATTCTGTTCTTTTTACTGCCTGTGACTGTTCCTCCCCCTTGGAGGAGATCGGAAGAGCCATTGGCATAGCGCTCATGAAGCAGTTTGGGTGGCGAGCTGATCTGCGGGACCCTGATCTAGAGGTAGTGGTGCTTGTCTGCCAGATGGCCTGCTGCTGCTTCCAGAATTGCCCCGATCTCTTTTGGTTTGTTCTCTGCTCCCTTTGCACGTGGGACCGTGGCCTCTCCCCTGTTTGTCTTTCTGCCGCTGAATTGAACTAGAAATCATCTGGTAGTGCTGAGCAAAGCTTTTCAGTGGCCGGTGTGTGCACACCTTCCAGAGCACTTCAGCTGCAGTCATAAATACCAGAGCATCCAGCATGGGCCTGTACGTCAGGGGAAGGATCCAGACAGGAGATGCCTCAGGACCTGGCACACTGACAAACTGCTGGTCTCTGACTCTGTTGAAAATGGAGATCCCCTGAGCCATTGGGCAGCTAGTTTAGCCTCTGGAGGGGAAGAGAGCAAGAGGCAAGGTGGTGTTCTCGAGGAACTCGCCTTGAGAATGCCGTTTATGGAAGAGCCTCCTCCCAGACCCTGTCCCTGACAAGCAGCTTGCTTAAGACACACTCTATGGTGCAATGTAAATGGTTTTATAATTCAAAATATCCATTCAAGTGTTACAAAAATTGGTTCCCTTAAAGATTCGAGAGCTTGCTGATGGCTTCCTGGCTGACAAAATCCCCTCCCAGCTTGCTTAAATACTAAACCCTTTTCAAAGTGGCGTTCAGATTATCTAGTGTGATTTCTTCCCATTAATCATACTTGTCTAAAGCGTGTATTTTGTTCTTAAATACTAGGGTCAGAAGTTCACAGAAACATCTTCTGTGTCTGGTTTAAATCTGTGTCTGGTTTAAATGAGTTAAAGCTAGTATCGTGTCAGGCTGAGGGTTTCTAACGTTATTTTTTGCTCTTCCAGAGGGAGATGAACATGCGCATCTCGCCCTCCAGGAGCGAGGATGCCGTGTCCGGGTTCAAGGCCATGCTGTCCTCAAAGCTTGCACCCTAGAGTTGAGCATGGAGGGGCGTCAGCCTGCCAAGGTTTGGTGTGTTGTAGCAGTCGGTGCTGTGAGGTCTGGAAGGCGCCCAGCGCTGTGAGCTCTGCTGGATGGCAGTGGGGTGGAAGCGGCTGCTGGGGGGTGCGTCGTTTGCATAGCCCAGCCCCCCCCACATGCTGCAGAACGTCTGGGTCCCTGTGGCAGTTTTGGAATGGTCCTCGCAGTTGGGTCAACGGACCCAGCGCAGCCAGTAGATCCCGTCGGAGTCCGTGCGCAGAAGTGGCCACTGAGAGTGCCCAGGCACACTTTTGCGTCCGAAAGGGCTAGTGCCTCGTGTCCGAGAGACACAGGAAGGAAAGCGCTCTTATTGAAGCCAAGTACAGTCTCTGTCTCTTTTATGTTTTTCTTTCTTTCCTTTTTTTTTTCTTTCCACAACAGAAAGGAAAGTCAGTCTTAGACGTTCAGTTGTGGAAGAAAGTTTGTGTTTGAAGATCGCGCTTGTCTGTTCAAGTAGGTCTCATTAGATGCCTTTTCCTCTTGTGTTCATCCCTGATGAGCTTAGGCACTCTCTGTTTGTCCTGTTTCTGAGGACCGCTGCCCAAGTCACCTAGCATTGCACAGGGAGATTTCGTATCTCATTTTGCACCGTGAATTTTGTTAGTCAGCAGGAATGAAGGAGTTTTAGGACATCAGCTAACTAAATGGAGTGAAAAATGTGCTCTATAACTTCCGAGAGATAATATTGGAATATAATCAGGCTAGAAATATTTTGAGCAAAAGATGCTTAAAAAGTTAGGTCAAAATTATGAGCATAGCGCTATTTCTTTAGTTTGGATTTCTATAGATTTTAGATTTAAAGTTTGAATTTAAAGAAATTTAGTTGAATTGATGTGGAAAACATGTTCAAATCACCAAGTATTTCTTTCATACGAGAATAAGCCAAGTAGCAGCTACAAAGAGTGTTTCGGCTTTCAAGTGTTTCGCATTTTTGAACCCAAATCTACAAGTTCCTGTTAAATTAGTGGCCTAGAAAAACAATCTTGTAATTCTGTGTCACAAATTTTATGATCCAGCCACTTGTAAAAAGTTATTGTCGATGTTGCTTAGTAGAGATGTAGGCAATTAGTGGTTGGGCTGTGGCCTCTCAAGACATGTATCTCCTTTTTTTCAGAAGACTCTCAGGCTGCAGCAAGCGCCCAAACCTCACGGTGAAAAGCGAGGACCCAAAAAAGAAGTCCGCAAGTCACAAAGGAGGAATGGGCAAGTACAACGTGAAAGCCTGTATCCCATCTGTCCTAAATAATGAACTGCTCAGCTCTGGGATGGCGGCACAGGCCACACCAACCCTTTAAATGGACCCTAAGTCGATTCGAAGATCAGACAGCTATCGCGACCAGATAACACTGGAGGACCGAGTTTTAATTCCTCTTTGTGCCAGCTAGTCCGAGAACCCGATGTTGGGAATATATGGGATTCTATATGTGCCCTAGTTCAAATCCTGGAAAAGGGTACTGTAACTCCCCTAATCAATATTATTGTAGTTATTGGGGTTGTGAGACCATAGCCCCTAGTTGGATACCGGGATGTGGCAGAGATAATACCTAAGGGTCCAGTGGGGTCCGTATGGATGCACCCCACCGAAGGGGTGGAAAGGACGTGGAAACTGTAAATACCTTTTCCTAAATATTACACAACCTACGGATATTGGGTGGACAATTGGAAGAATATGGGAGTGAGGTACACGGAACCTGGAACTGATAAGGGAGGGCTCATACTAATTAAGAAAGAACCAATACCCAGGCCCCTCTGGGTTGGCCCGAACTCTATTATTATTGCAGACGGAGAAATGGATTTAACAGAAATAACTCCATCTACAGAAATAACTCCATCTGTTTCTGAAAATAACACCAAGATAAATCTGCCAGAACCTGGAACCCCGACTCCTACCCCCAAACCAACCGTTATGGAACCTGTTGCAAGCAAGCTTTCAGGTCCTAAATACAACCAATCCTAATATAACGAAACATTGTTGGTTATGTTATGATATACGCCCACCTTATTACGAAGCTATAGGAATAGATCACAGGCATAGAAAAGCTAATGGTACTAACCCGCTGGATGCCTACGGGATACTCGGAAACAAGGAATTACCGTGTCACAAGTCACCGGAAAAGGAAGGTGCCTAGGTACAGTCCTAGATCTAAACAACATCTTTGCAATAAAATTGTCCAAGGCCAAGTGGGAGACAGGCGGACTGGTTACTCCAGCTGAAAACGCAAAATGGGTTTGCTCTCAACTGGAGTCACGCCTGTTTATCAACAAAAGTATTTGATTGGACAAAAGAATTCTGTATACAAGTTATTGTAGTACCTAGGGTAATTTATCACCCTGAAAGCTTTCTGTACAGTAACCAAGCCTCCTCACTCCATCACATACAGAAGCGCGAGCCCTTTACCGCTTTAACCGTGGCAATTCTTATGGTCACTGGAGCTGCAGGAGCTGGAACCGGAATAGCCTCACTAGTACAACAAAATCAAGGATTTCAATCCCTTAGAATAGCAGTAGATGAAGATTTAGCTAGAATAGAGAAAGCCATGACTGCTCTTGAACAGTCTGTAAGGTCATTGTCAGAAGTAGTATTACAAACAGACGAGGGTTAGACTTAATGTTTTTACAACAAGGAGGTCTTTGTGCAGCCTTACAAGAAGAGTGTTGTGTATATGCAGATCACACTGGAGTAGTTAGGGATACTATGACAAAACTGAGGGAAGGCCTAGAAAAAAGACGAAAGGAAAGAGAATCACAACAAAGTTGGTATGAATCCTGGTTTAATCATTCTCCGTGGTTAACCACCCTAGTATCCACTATTGCAGGACCAGTAATACTATGGATTTTAGGACTAACCTTTGGACCATGTATATTTAATAAGATAATTGGAATTGTGAAAGGTAGACTAGAGGCAGCGCATCTAATGATGATGAAAACTAAATATGAACTTGTGAATCCGGAAGCTGTTTTGGAAGAGACACTAGCCCTGAGTTATGCAGAGCTTCAAAGATTTGATAAACAAAATAATAAAAAGGAAAAGGGGGGATTGTGATAAGTAAAACCCTGAGTTTGTTAATCAAATCTTGCTTGTATAAGACATGTGGAAAGTTTTTTCTTTTTTTTGCTGATGTATACCCGCAAGCATTGTGGGAAAATCGCTTGCAAGTGTTGAAACATTCCTTAGTTATCCAAAGACATGTGGGGGTCCGCTTGCAAGTGTTGAAACATTCCTTAGTTATCTAAAGACATGTGGGGGTAGGGACAGCCAAATATTCGGTAGAAGGAACAACTAACGGATAAAAGAAAAGGCGATTTCACAAGAACATGAGCGGGACCTAAGTCACCTAGAGGCAGCTGAGGAAGACTTCGGCCTTCATCCAGCAACCCCAGGAGGCAGATTACGACCACCTAGCAACTGCCGGCGCAGGCGCACACACAACGCAAACGATACCAGCCAGCACGGAAGCAGGGACTAGAGACTGTATAAGTAAGGGAACCCTTCTCCATTTTTGCGCGCGCCGTTGGTAGAGTGGAAACTCCCCGGCCGCCCAGCGCTGTTTTGCTTACTGCTGCTTGCTCAAATAAATTGATTTAAATAATCGGACTGGTTCCATTTCAATTATTGGACCACAAACTTATAACAGCTGGCACAGGTCTCACCCTGGCCAGCAGCCTGGCCGCTCAGGCGCTCCCTGCAGAAGTCCCCTATCCGCATCCCCTACTCACTCCGATTTGCAGTTAGAGCCGTGGCTCTCTCACGGACCAAGCACAAGGCTAAGCTCGAGGTTGCAGGCATCCTGAGGCGAGAATCTCCCCTGAATGGGGGGCGTCCCACTTTCTGGAAATCTGGAGCGGGAGCGGGACAATGAATGGGCCAGAGAGAGAGAGACAGAAAGGAGTTACCGTGTGCCTTCTGGGAACGCGGCTTCAAACCCCAATCCAACAGTTACGAAATTAGACAAAGTGCAACGGCTTCCCGGGGAGCAGACTCCCTGCATCCCCTCAGCCTGCCCAGCGGCCTGCTATTAGGGCACTCTTCTCCTTCGTGCTCAAGTCCATCCTCCAAAAGAGGCAAACAGATCTCAATGGCACTTTCTTTTCCCTTTACTGAACTAACTAACAGGGATCTCCTTTTATTCCTTTTCTCTCTTTGTGAAGAAGGAGATGAGTACCTAACTGCAGAAGATTTGTGCCCGAGACCCTGAATTGCAGGTGTTCAGCTCTGCACTGAACGGCGGCAGCAGCCTGGATTCATCAGGCTGCTCCCTAATGCAAACAATCCGACTGCCTGCACCTTGCCCATGCAAGGACATCTTGAAAAAGGAAGTGTTTTCTAGCACGGGAAACAAGGCTTGAACAATCCTCGTCTGCCTGGCCATTTTCCAAGGCAGCTGAAGATGCCCAGGCCCTGAACAGGGCACTTGTACTGAAAGCCCTGGAAGAGTTAACAGAAAAACACACTCCTCCTAGTATTGTAGGAAATGGAAAAATGCTGGGCTGGCTCAGGGGGGCTCGGGGAGTCGGGGTGCCTGGGCCAGGGGGTCTGTCTCCGTCTCCTTCCCTCCCCAGCTCTTGGCTCACTCCCGGGGCTGCCCCGGCTGGGCCCGGCTCCACCTGACCGGGACCCCATCGCACCGGGCTGTTTGGAGCTCACCACCACCAGCACCCCCGGGCAGCCCCAGCCCTCACCTCAGCCGGCCCGCAGCTGGAGCAGAGACTGCGCCTCTCAGGACCACCATGGCCGCCTGGCAGCTGAGAGGGGGAAAGGACAGCTGCCAGCATGCCCTGGGAACCAACATGGCGGCCTGGCAGCCCGTGCCCAGGCCTACAGCTCCCGGCATGCCCTGGGGCGCTCCTTCCTGCTGTCTGACCCTGCGGGGACACCGTCCCCGGCCCGGCCCCGCCCCCCGCAGGCCCCATGGCCGCCTCCCCGGGGCTGCCTGAGCCGGCCCCGGAGCCCCGGGGGAGCAGGGAGGAGGAGGACGAGGAGGAGGACGAGGACGAGGAGGAGGAGGTGGAGGTGGAGGACTTGAGAGGGCCAGAGCGGCAGAGAGGGGTGGGGTAGGGCGGTGGGGTGGCAGGAGAGGGACAGGAGGTGGACAGAGGGACGAGGGACGGACAGAGGGAGGAGGAGAAGGGGGGGGGAGCTGGGCAGGGAGTGGAGGAAGGAAAAATGGTGGTGAGGAGCCGGCACAGGGCTAGAGCGGGAAAGAGATGGAGGGGAAGGGGACGGCGGGGTGCAGGAAGACAAAGAGTGCTAAGCAATGGCTACTTAACACACACATCTACTGCTGTTTTGCAAAGCAGCCCTAATTCTGTGGCATCATCATCCATCCGCTTCTTTCCTGATGTAGACGTCCCTGGAGTGGGTCTTGCTGCAGTTCTTTATCTGTGATGCCAGAGAAGGGGAGGGTTTCCCAGAGGTATTGGAGGGGCTGGGATGCTGGCATGGTCCAGGGTAGTCCAGGGGTGTCCTTTCTTCTTCAGGCTGGGGGCTGTCCTTCTCCTCCTTCAAATGAGCCGGGGTCCTTTAGTCCTGCTGACTGAACCATGGCTATGCAGTATACAATGGAAACTAGATGTCTCTTCAGCAAGTTGATACGGTCTCCTAGTATAGAGACTATTTGGTGCAATAGTTAGGGAATGAGATTTTCCTGGCAGTCCTCCTTTTCTTTTGACCATCAGGGGCACACTCTACTATTCCTTCTGGAAGGCATAAGTCGAGGTCGTAAGGTAATGCAACAGTGTAAACACACATCTATAATTACAAAGCAAAACAAGAGAGTGAAGACAGCAACCCAAATCCTTTAGTTCACAGTCCTCTCCCTAAGTCTGGGAGCCCAGAGGTTAGCCAGCCAAATAGATTGAGGGGAGATCCCTGCCTTACTTCATGTAATATTTTGCAATGAGTCTTTATCTTGTTTCTATCAGTTTCCGTTTTCTGGTCTTGATTTACAGAAAACCCAGCAGCTCTTCTTCAATAATGCACATCCTCTGTCCTGTCCTTCTAAAAGGTGGGCCGGGGCTAATCAATTCTCTATTACCATTTGTGGTAATCATTGGATTTCTTCCTGTAGGGCTGTCATACTCTCTGCGCTTTCCTTAATGGCTTTTTCTCATTCTCTTGACACATTTGCAATAGCTCTTTCTAGTTTTGCGACCCTAAGCATGGGAGAAAGCTGTTCCAGACAGGTGGAACTTAGTGCCACATTCTGTCGGAGAGCCGTAACACTTTTTCCTTTAGCTCTCAGTAGGTAGGGGCTCCAGAGGCAGAAGAGATCCTGGTTCTAACCTGTGCGGATGGTATTAATGCACTTAGAAGACACTTTTCAGCTCAGGTTGAGGGTAACTCCTCGAGTGCCCTTTCTCCACCTCTCTACTATTGCCTGGTAGTTGTGTCAATGGGTAGTATCATCTTCAGATAAGTCTGAATCCTGTAAGTTGTTTCCTGTGAAAGGGTTAGCATGTGCCAGATGTGGTTGTTTAGGTAAACCAGGAAGGTTTGGAACGTGAGTAGATGACTCAGAGCAAGCAGGATCCTATAGGCCGTAGTGGCAACCGAACTTTTAACATTATCTTTGGTTTGATTGTGGCTTCCTGCAGAATACCAAGTTAATCTGTCCGCGAATATCCACATTGTCTCCGAGTCTGCAGGGCCTGATAAACTCCATCCAGGAAGAACTCTACACCGTGATGGCTTCTTACACTAGGTTTTATGTAAGGGCTTCTGGACAATCTCCCTTCCACGTTCGGTAAGGTTTTGGAAGAATCTGTGGAGGAATACCGATCGCCTTTAGGCATAGGAAGGCATCTATGGAACGTTGCAGGCATCAGACTCCCCTTTTCATCGGTATGGTCCTAAGGTCTGAATTGTCCCTTTCATCCATTCTATTAATGTTAAGGCTCTCTTGGCATTTCCAGGTCCCAGCCCTACAGAGTGAGTAAGGTTGTCAGTAGGTTTGCTCTGCAAGCATCCCCAGGGGTCTCCTTCAGACTAGTGACAAACCCTTCTTGGCGGAAGGGCGGTATCCTTCCTTTCTTCCGTGAAAATTCCTAACGTAGATGCCCATCCTTGTACCTCGGAGAATTCAATGGGACAGATTCCCAGGAGCGGTGATTTCTGGGAGAGGATGGGCTTCTAGTGCTTATCCAAGGCGGGTTTCTTTGCCTCTGCTGCTGTAGTTTGGACTGTGGCGACGGTCGAATGCTGGAATGAATACGTATCATCCATAGTCCACCACAGGCTTCTAAGCAAGGCTGCACATTAAAACCTAGGCTTCCAAATCACTATTAACAGGAAAACCAAACAGACACAAGTAGCAAAAATACCTCTCCCTTGGATAGAGAGGACAGCACTGGAATCAGAAGGGTTTCCGGACTCTGGAAACCCAGAAGGCATTTAAAGATCTAAAGCAAGCAGTCGTGGAAGCTCCCTCGTTAGCCCTGCCAGGCTACAACAAGTCTTTTCTATTCCATTTCCATCAACAGAAAGCAATAGCCGGTTGGCCCAGAAACGTCACCAAGCCGTAGCATATTACTGAGCAGAAGCAGACCTCGTAATTCAAGGCCTGATTTCATGCCCTGGGGCTGTTGCAGCAGCAGCTGTGATGATTGAGAAAGCAAGAACTATTGTCCTGGGGCACCTGCTAACGCTAATGGTTCATTCCTTGCTTTGCAGTCCTCCTCTCCAGAGTTCAAGCAACTGTGGATGTGCGCCGCTGGGAAGTACATTGCTTCATGGCAATAAACATAAATGGTCCTTGGCTTCTTTGACGGAACTTTCCATAAATGCACCAAGATAGACTCAAACACGCTGAGATGTCCCCGCCCTTCGCTGGCCCTGCAGTGCGGGCAGCCGAGCGCCACACCGGCAAAGCCCGCTGCATCTCCCCAGGCTGTCTTGCCCTTACACCAAAGACATTGTCATTCAGATGCTATTGAGTGTCATTTCATCATTCGTTTCTAACTGTGGGTTTTTTTCCTGGTACTGCGTGTTAACCGTATCAGGGCAGTACTGAAGTTGTATGGCAGAACATTTGTGGTGAATATACGTCAGAAATGTTCTTAGAGAAGTCATCAATTCTTTTCAATCTAGTAAATGGTGTTTGATTCTCAGAGATGATAATGGTTTCGTATTACTGAGATTTCAGTTTGGTAATCTGCCATCTTGAGAAGTTGGAATGTGATTAAAGACTTTGGGATGTGACTTTCAGAAAGAAAAACACTTGTAAAGTGTTTTCATTCCTTAACTTTCAATTTCTTTTTTTTCTCTCGTTCTGTGACACTCTTACAACAGTCTTTTCTTTAAGATGTGTACTAGTGGTTTTTTTCCTCTTCCTGTTTCATGTATTAAAACTTAAACAGAACAATGTGTATGCTGCGGTAACTGTAACTTCAGCCCTAGCCTTTAAAGTGGTTGGACCTACGGCTCGCTGTTTTTCGCCAGATATTTAAAGTATTTTCAGGAGGATGTCTGTGAAGAGACTTAACAGCACAATGATAGGGGTCTTAGGGATGCCATTGGATTGCATGACATACGTAGGTAGAGGTACTGTGATGGAGCCCAACTATTAGCACTAGAGGAAAAAATGTTTTGAAATAGGCCAGACACGTGGATTCTGTTATAGCAGGTGAGGAACAGAAAGCAAAGTTCTAGAAGAGAAATTGATGCTCATAAATATGTTACCCCCTCAAGTGTTACTCTAATAGACAGAATACCAGTTTTACAAAGCGTGTTGCTTTGGTTTCGTATGGCGTCATCAGAATCCAGTGACGAAGAAGTACCTGCTTCACTAGTTCTGTCAAATGTGGGGTTGCCTAAAGGTGCAGTTAAAGAAGGAATATCTTTCATCCTTTAAAGAGCATCACTCTTGTTTAACAGTGACAAGATCCTCCTCTTGGTAGGCTGTGTTGCACTTTGACCTTTGTAAAATGAGTATAACATTTTAAACTTGCTATGTGAGTGACACAGATGTTTACGGAAGCTTTCATACGGGTGTTTCCCATGTGAAACGCAAAAATGCCCCAGTAGTTTTCAAAGCAAAGCTAGAGAATACACTTCAGTGTACTATATATGAATGCCAGATTTTTGGTTGATATACATAACCGTGAATTTCAGTTTTTATTAATCCGATGTAGATGCTTAAACTCACCTTCAGAAGATAAAGGAAAAAAATAGACCAGGATATTCTGCCTAAATGGGATGTTTGGAATTCTTACATGTGACCATAAAGTATTGGGTTTTTATAACTTTGTCTGTGCAGGAGTCCTGACTAAATGTTGAAATGATCTTGGAAAGAACAAGGGAACCTTGAGTGAAGATGCCTACTTGTTCAGACTTTTCCAAGTACTCTCATCTTTTACAGCTCCGTAACTGTTCCTTTTCATAATGGAAATCTAGTCATAGAAGCAATGCGCATAGAAGTTGAAAGTAAACAGGATTTTAAATATCAGCGGGAAAAAATGATAGGATGGACTCTTTTTCAGATGCTGGGAAGGCAAAACGGATGGTTGGGACTATTTGAAAAGGCAGGGGGTGGGGTGGGTGTCCTCTTCCATGCTTACTATAGAGTCGTGTTCTATAAAGGCAGAATTCCTTCCAAAAGCCCATACGCAAGAACGGTGCGTTTAAACTTGCCTCCTTTTAATTTGATCTGAATTTCTTCACCTGTCTTTTAGAAGAGATGTTCTCAAAATATTGTGGAAGAACTGCAAACTCCAGGTTTCTAGAGTATTTATTAGTATAAACATTACTTAGCAACAACTAAACCATCAGTGTGTTCTCAAAATTATTCTCATCCAGAATTCAACCCTTGCAGGATTTAATCTTGGCTCTGCAGAGCTTGTAATCAGAGGGATGCCTGGGTCTCTGCTGGTGGCTATGTGGGTGTTCAGAGCTCAGCTGTGCCTGTGACGTCTGCTGCTGCTGCTGTGCTTCCTGGATTCACGCAGTAAGGAAATTGGAACAGAGTCTCTGTTAACAGCTGTTCTCAATCCGTAGCACAAGCAAATGCTGAGACTCAACTACGTACCCTGAACCTGCTTTTTCTTCCAGGGAAAATGCTGCATGAGATTAAAGCCTTGTCACTGAGGAGCCAAAGTATGGCTGGATGTTACTGCTATTTGGAGAAAAGTTCATGGTCGTGAGGGGGAAAAAAGACAATGTCTCTCAAGAAACCCATCGCCTCTCAGAGAAAATCAGAAGAAGAGACAAATAGCGCAACAAAAAGGCAGAAAACAGAACAAGGGAGAGAGACCGTGTCTGAGGGATGTCAGGCAGAAGCTAGAGAGAGGGGTGTGGTACCAGAGAGAAAGAGCCATCAGGACTGCCAGCCTGAAAGCAAGACTTCCTTAGAAGGCCCTTCCAAAAGCAGTGGAGAGAAAGCTATTGCGAATGAGCAGCTTAGCTTCAGTTTGAGAGTTTCTTGTCGTTGCAGTGGAGCAATTGCCAAAATACTTCCTTCACAGGTATGCTAAAGTACCTCTGTTTTAAAAGAATTTAGCAGAGGTGAAGGAGAGGTGTAGTTCATTCGTCCTTTCAGTTGTGTGTTGTATGTTTTAGAATAACAAACTGATCTAAGCTTTTTCTGTATTTTCTCAAAAAAGCCCTTAACCGGCATTGACCTTACACAAGTGGAAATACAAGGGCTGTTGTTAATTTCTGGGCACTGTTACCCTGACTGTTTTTCAACTCAGTGCCTTTTATTGAGGAGAAGTAAAGGTAAGAGGCTGAGGTAGCTGGGCCTGTGAAGTCTGGTGGAGTCTGAGGAGCAACCTGATAGGACTTTACAGCTACTGAAAGGGCCACTGCAAGGACAATGGAGCCAGACTCCTCTCAATTGTGGCAGACAGTGTAGAAGAAGGGGCAAAAGCCAGAACTTGCAGCTTCGGTGGGCTCTGGTTGGGTATTGGGCAGAACTTGTTCCCAGGAGGGTGGTGCAGCCCTGGGATGTGTCCTGGGTGGAGTGGATCTTGGTCCTTGGGAGACAGTGGTGGTGAAGAGACGCCCAGGGGCCCTTCCCATCCAGCACTCTTCTCATCTATAGTATCTTTCTACTGCGAGGAAAACTAAAAAAAACCCAAACAAACCACCCTGCGGAGCTGCAGTTTATGTAGATTTTCTCTTACCTGAAGATAACAGTAGTTTAACTAGATTTTTTTTTCCTACTAAAGCTAGTACCTTGGGAAGATGGGATACCTGAGCCTGCCAACACAATGTTTGCTTAAATTTGTGCTGTGCATTTGAACTGTCATGCTCTGGAAGTAGTCAGAGCTTTCTAGATGCCATAAAAGCATTAAAACTGTGAGTTGCAGTTCTGCATTCTCAGGTTTTTCTCTTAGGTAATGTAGTTTAGAGCCATCGGAAATATTTTGTGCATGTGATATATAATTCTAAAATGATAACAGCTTTTGTTGCACTTTGGGCAGAACTTGAACTTCTGCCTCCCACAGTCCAGCTGAGCGATAGTCATTTTGACCTGCAGTGTGTTTGCTCTGCCCTCACTCACTCACTGTGCCTTCTTGTACCTCTTCTGGTCTTTGTATGAATTGTTCCCCTAGGGATAGAGAGAGACTCTTTCTTTTCCCATTTATTTATGAGGATTGTGCAGTCAAGGCTGTGATGTGTCGTTTTCTTAATTCTGTTCTTTTTACTGCCTGTGACTGTTCCTCCCCTTGGAGGAGATCGGAAGAGCCATTGGCATAGCGCTCATGAAGCAGTTTGGGTGGCGAGCTGATCTGCGGGACCCTGATCTAGAGGTAGTGGTGCTTGTCTGCCAGATGGCCTGCTGCTGCTTCCAGAATTGCCCCGATCTCTTTTGGTTTGTTCTCTGCTCCCTTTGCACGTGGGACCGTGGCCTCTCCCCTGTTTGTCTTTCTGCCGCTGAATTGAACTAGAAATCATCTGGTAGTGCTGAGCAAAGCTTTTCAGTGGCCGGTGTGTGCACACCTTCCAGAGCACTTCAGCTGCAGTCATAAATACCAGAGCATCCAGCATGGGCCTGTACGTCAGGGGAAGGATCCAGACAGGAGATGCCTCAGGACCTGGCACACTGACAAACTGCTGGTCTCTGACTCTGTTGAAAATGGAGATCCCTGAGCCATTGGGCAGCTAGTTTAGCCTCTGGAGGGGAAGAGAGCAAGAGGCAAGGTGGTGTTCTCGAGGAACTCGCCTTGAGAATGCCGTTTATGGAAGAGCCTCCTCCCAGACCCTGTCCCTGACAAGCAGCTTGCTTAAGACACACTCTATGGTGCAATGTAAATGGTTTTATAATTCAAAATATCCATTCAAGTGTTACAAAATTGGTTCCCTTAAGATTCGAGAGCTTGCTGATGGCTTCCTGGCTGACAAAATCCCTCCCAGCTTGCTTAAATACTAAACCCTTTTCAAAGTGGCGTTCAGATTATCTAGTGTGATTTCTTCCCATTAATCATACTTGTCTAAAGCGTGTATTTTGTTCTTAAATACTAGGGTCAGAAGTTCACAGAAACATCTTCTGTGTCTGGTTTAAATCTGTGTCTGGTTTAAATGAGTTAAAGCTAGTATCGTGTCAGGCTGAGGGTTTCTAACGTTATTTTTTGCTCTTCCAGAGGAGATGAACATGCGCATCTCGCCCTCCAGGAGCGAGGATGCCGTGTCCGGGTTCAAGGCCATGCTGTCCTCAAAGCTTGCACCCTAGAGTTGAGCATGGAGGGGGCGTCAGCCTGCCAAGGTTTGGTGTGTTGTGTAGCAGTCGGTGCTGTGAGGTCTGGAAGGCGCCCAGCGCTGTGAGCTCTGCTGGATGGCAGTGGGGTGGAAGCGGCTGCTGGGGGGTGCGTCGTTTGCATAGCCCAGCCCCCCCACATGCTGCAGAACGTCTGGGTCCCTGTGGCAGTTTTGGAATGGTCCCTCGCAGTTGGGTCAACGGACCCAGCGCAGCCAGTAGATTCCGTCGGAGTCCGTGCGCAGAAGTGGCCACTGAGAGTGCCAGGCACACTTTTGCGTCCGAAAGGGCTAGTGCCTCGTGTCCGAGAGACACAGGAAGGAAAGCGCTCTTATTGAAGCCAAGTACAGTCTCTGTCTCTTTTATGTTTTTCTTTCTTTCCTTTTTTTTTTTCTTTCCACAACAGAAAGGAAAGTCAGTCTTAGACGTTCAGTTGTGGAAGAAAGTTTGTGTTTGAAGATCGCGCTTGTCTGTTCAAGTAGGTCTCATTAGATGCCTTTTCTCTTGTGTTCATCCCTGATGAGCTTAGGCACTCTCTGTTTGTCCTGTTTCTGAGGACCGCTGCCCAAGTCACCTAGCATTGCACAGGGAGATTTGTATCTCATTTTGCACCGTGAATTTTGTTAGTCAGCAGGAATGAAGGAGTTTTAGGACATCAGCTAACTAAATGGAGTGAAAAATGTGCTCTATAACTTCCGAGAGATAATATTGGAATATAATCAGGCTAGAAATATTTTGAGCAAAGATGCTTAAAAAGTTAGGTCAAAATTATGAGCATAGCGCTATTTCTTTAGTTTGGATTTCTATAGATTTTAGATTTAAAGTTTGAATTTAAAGAAATTTAGTTGAATTGATGTGGAAAACATGTTCAAATCACCAAGTATTTCTTTCATACGAGAATAAGCCAAGTAGCAGCTACAAAGAGTGTTTCGGCTTTCAGTGTTTCGCATTTTTGAACCCAAATCTACAAGTTCCTGTTAAATTAGTGGCCTAGAAAAACAATCTTGTAATTCTGTGTCACAAATTTTATGATCCAGCCACTTGTAAAAAGTTATTGTCGATGTTGCTTAGTAGAGATGTAGGCAATTAGTGGTTGGGCTGTGGCCTCTCAAGACATGTATCTCCTTTTTTTCAGAAGACTCTCAGGCTGCAGCAAGCGCCCAAACCTCACGGTGAAAAGCGAGGACCCAAAAAAGAAGTCCGCAAGTCACAAAGGAGGAATGGGCAAGTACAACGTGAAAGCTGTATCCCATCTGTCCTAAATAATGAACTGCTCAGCTCTGGATGGCGGCACAGGCCACACCACCCTTTAAATGGACCCTAAGTCGATTCGAAGATCAGACAGCTATCGCGACCCAGATAACACCTGGAGGACCGAGTTTTAATTCCTCTTTGTGCCAGCTAGTCCCGAGAACCCGATGTTGGGAATATATGGGATTCTATATGTGCCCTAGTTCAAATCCTGGAAAAGGGTACTGTAACTCCCCTAATCAATATTATTGTAGTTATTGGGGTTGTGAGACCATAGCCCCTAGTTGGATACCGGGATGTGGCAGAGATAAATACCTAAGGGTTCCAGTGGGGTCCGTATGGATGCACCCACCGAAGGGGTGGAAAGGACGTGGAAACTGTAAATACTTTTCCTAAATATTACACAACCTACGGATATTGGGTGGACAATTGGAAGAATATGGGGAGTGAGGTACACGGAACCTGGAACTGATAAGGGAGGGCTCATACTAATTAAGAAAGAACCAATACCCCAGGCCCCTCTGGGGTTGGCCCGAACTCTATTATTATTGCAGACGGAGAAATGGATTTAACAGAAATAACTCCATCTACAGAAATAACTCCATCTGTTTCTGAAAATAACACCAAGATAAATCTGCCAGAACTGAACCCCGACTCCTACCCCCCAAACCACCCGTTATGGAACCTGTTGCAAGCAAGCTTTCAGGTCCTAAATACAACCAATCCTAATATAACGAAACATTGTTGGTTATGTTATGATATACGCCCACCTTATTACGAAGCTATAGGAATAGATCACAGGCATAGAAAAGCTAATGGTACTAACCCGGCTGGATGCCTACGGGATACTCGGAAACAAGGAATTACCGTGTCACAAGTCACCGGAAAGGAAGGTGCCTAGGTACAGTCCCTAGATCTAAACAACATCTTTGCAATAAAATTGTCCAAGGGCCAAGTGGGAGACAGGCGACTGGTTACTCCAGCTGAAAACGCAAAATGGGTTTGCTCTCAAACTGGAGTCACGCCCTGTTTATCAACAAAAGTATTTGATTGGACAAAAGAATTCTGTATACAAGTTATTGTAGTACCTAGGGTAATTTATCACCCTGAAAGCTTTCTGTACAGTAACCAAGCCTCCTCACTCCATCACATACAGAAGCGCGAGCCCTTTACCGCTTTAACCGTGGCAATTCTTATGGTCACTGGAGCTGCAGGAGCTGGAACCGGAATAGCCTCACTAGTACAACAAAATCAAGGATTTCAATCCCTTAGAATAGCAGTAGATGAAGATTTAGCTAGAATAGAGAAAGCCATGACTGCTCTTGAACAGTCTGTAAGGTCATTGTCAGAAGTAGTATTACAAAACAGACGAGGGTTAGACTTAATGTTTTTACAACAAGGAGGTCTTTGTGCAGCCTTACAAGAAGAGTGTTGTGTATATGCAGATCACACTGGAGTAGTTAGGGATACTATGACAAACTGAGGGAAGGCCTAGAAAAAAGACGAAAGGAAAGAGAATCACAACAAAGTTGGTATGAATCCTGGTTTAATCATTCTCCGTGGTTAACCACCCTAGTATCCACTATTGCAGGACCAGTAATACTATGGATTTTAGGACTAACCTTTGGACCATGTATATTTAATAAGATAATTGGAATTGTGAAAGGTAGACTAGAGGCAGCGCATCTAATGATGATGAAAACTAAATATGAACTTGTGAATCCGGAAGCTGTTTTGGAAGAGACACTAGCCCTGAGTTATGCAGAGCTTCAAAGATTTGATAAACAAAATAATAAAAAGGAAAAGGGGGATTGTGATAAGTAAAACCCTGAGTTTGTTAATCAAATCTTGCTTGTATAAGACATGTGGAAAGTTTTTTCTTTTTTTGCTGATGTATACCCGCAAGCATTGTGGGAAAATCGCTTGCAAGTGTTGAAACATTCCTTAGTTATCCAAAGACATGTGGGGGTCCGCTTGCAAGTGTTGAAACATTCCTTAGTTATCTAAAGACATGTGGGGGTAGGGACAGCCAAATATTCGTAGAAGGAACAACTAACGGATAAAAGAAAAGGCGATTTCACAAGAACATGAGCGGGACCTAAGTCACCTAGAGGCAGCTGAGGAAGACTTCGGCCTTCATCCCAGCAACCCCCAGGAGGCAGATTACGACCACCTAGCAACTGCCGGCGCAGGCGCACACACAATGCAAACGATACCAGCCAGCACGGAAGCAGGGACTAGAGACTGTATAAGTAAGGGAACCCTTCTCCATTTTGCGCGCGCCGTTGGTAGAGTGGAAACTCCCCGGCCGCCCAGCGCTGTTTTGCTTACTGCTGCTTGCTCAAATAAATTGATTTAAATAATCGGACTGGTTCCATTTCAATTATTGGACCACAAACTTATAACAGCTGGCACAGGTCTCACCCTGGCCAGCAGCCTGGCCGCTCAGGCGCTCCCTGCAGAAGTCCCCTATCCGCATCCCCTACTCACTCCGATTTGCAGTTAGAGCCGTGGCTCTCTCACGGACCAAGCACAAGGCTAAGCTCGAGGTTGCAGGCATCCTGAGGCGAGAATCTCCCCTGAATGGGGGGCGTCCCACTTTCTGGAAATCTGGAGCGGGAGCGGGACAATGAATGGGCCAGAGAGAGAGAGACAGAAAGGAGTTACCGTGTGCCTTCTGGGAACGCGGCTTCAAACCCCCAATCCAACAGTTACGAAATTAGACAAAGTGCAACGGCTTCCCGGGGAGCAGACTCCCTGCATCCCCTCAGCCTGCCCAGCGGCCTGCTATTAGGGCACTCTTCTCCTTCGTGCTCAAGTCCATCCTCCAAAAGAGGCAAACAGATCTCAATGGCACTTTCTTTTCCCTTTACTGAACTAACTAACAGGGATCTCCTTTTATTCCTTTTCTCTCTTTGTGAAGAAGGAGATGAGTACCTAACTGCAGAAGATTTGTGCCCGAGACCCTGAATTGCAGGTGTTCAGCTCTGCCGCTGAACGGCGGCAGCAGCCTGGATTCATCAGGCTGCTCCCTAATGCAAACAATCCCGACTGCCTGCACCTTGCCCATGCAAGGACATCTTGAAAAAGGAAGTGTTTTCTAGCACGGGAAACAAGGCTTGAACAATCCTCGTCTGCCTGGCCATTTTCCAAGGCAGCTGAAGATGCCCAGGCCCTGAACAGGGCACTTGTACTGAAAGCCCTGGAAGAGTTAACAGAAAAACACACTCCTCCTAGTATTGTAGGAAATGGAAAAATGCTGGGCTGGCTCAGGGGGGCTCGGGGAGTCGGGGTGCCTGGGCCCAGGGGGGTCTGTCTCCGTCTCCTTCCCTCCCCCAGCTCTTGGCTCACTCCCGGGGCTGCCCCGGCTGGGCCCGCTCCACCTGACCGGGACCCCATCGCACCGGGCTGTTTGGAGCTCACCACCACCAGCACCCCCGGGCAGCCCCAGCCCTCACCTCAGCCGGCCCGCAGCTGGAGCAGAGACTGCGCCTCTCAGGACCACCATGGCCGCCTGGCAGCTGAGGAGGGGAAAGGACAGCTGCCAGCATGCCCTGGGAACCAACATGGCGGCCTGGCAGCCCCGTGCCCCAGGCCTACAGCTCCCGGCATGCCCTGGGGCGCTCCTTCCTGCTGTCTGACCCTGCGGGGACACCGTCCCCGGCCCGGCCCCGCCCCCCGCAGGCCCCATGGCCGCCTCCCGGGGCTGCCCTGAGCCCGGCCCCGGAGCCCCGGGGGAGCAGGGAGGAGGAGGACGAGGAGGAGGACGAGGACGAGGAGGAGGAGGTGGAGGTGGAGGACTTGAGAGGGCCAGAGCGGCAGAGAGGGGTGGGGTAGGGCGGTGGGGTGGCAGGAGAGGGACAGGAGGTGGACAGAGGGACGAGGGACGGACAGAGGGAGGAGGAGAAGGGGGGGGAGCTGGGCAGGGAGTGGAGGAAGGAAAAATGGTGGTGAGGAGCCGGCACAGGGCTAGAGCGGGAAAGAGATGGAGGGGAAGGGGACGGCGGGGTGCAGGAAGACAAAGAGTGCTAAGCAATGGCTACTTAACACACACATCTACTGCTGTTTTGCAAAGCAGCCCTAATTCTGTGGCATCATCATCCATCCGCTTCTTTCCTGATGTAGACGTCCCTGGAGTGGGTCTTGCTGCAGTTCTTATCTGTGATGCCAGAGAAGGGGAGGGTTTCCCAGAGGTATTGGAGGGGCTGGGATGCTGGCATGGTCCAGGGTAGTCCAGGGGTGTCCTTTCTTCTTCAGGCTGGGGGCTGTCCTTCTCCTCCTTCAAATGAGCCGGGGTCCTTTAGTCCTGCTGACTGAACCATGGCTATGCAGTATACAATGGAAACTAGATGTCTCTTCAGCAAGTTGATACGATCTCCTAGTATAGAGACTATTTGGTGCAATAGTTAGGGAATGAGATTTTTCCTGGCAGTCCCTCCTTTTCTTTTGACCATCAGGGGCACACTCTACTATTCCTTCTGGAAGGCATAAGTCGAGGTCGTAAGGTAATGCAACAGTGTAAACACACATCTATAATTACAAAGCAAAACAAGAGAGTGAAGACAGCAACCCAAATCCTTTTAGTTCACAGTCCTCTCCCTAAGTCTGGGAGCCCAGAGGTTAGCCAGCCAAATAGATTGAGGGGAGATCCCTGCCTTACTTCATGTAATATTTTGCAATGAGTCTTTATCTTGTTTCTATCAGTTTCCGTTTTCTGGTCTTGATTTACAGAAAACCCCAGCAGCTCTTCTTCAATAATGCACATCCTCTGTCCTGTCCTTCTAAAAGGTGGCCGGGGCTAATCAATTCTCTATTACCATTTGTGGTAATCATTGGATTTCTTCCTGTAGGGCTGTCATACTCTCTGCGCTTTCCTTAATGGCTTTTTCTCATTCTCTTGACACATTTGCAATAGCTCTTTCTAGTTTTGCGACCCCTAAGCATGGGAGGAAAGCTGTTCCAGACAGGTGGAACTTAGTGCCACATTCTGTCGGAGAGCCGTAACACTTTTTCCTTTAGCTCTCAGTAGGTAGGGGCTCCAGAGGCAGAAAGAGATCCTGGTTCTAACCTGTGCGGATGGTATTAATGCACTTAGAAGACACTTTTCAGCTCAGGTTGAGGGTAACTCCTCGAGTGCCCTTTCTCCACCTCTCTACTATTGCCCTGGTAGTTGTGTCAATGGGTAGTATCATCTTCAGATAAGTCTGAATCCTGTAAGTTGTTTCCTGTGAAAGGGTTAGCATGTGCCAGATGTGGTTGTTTAGGTAAACCAGGAAGGTTTGGAACGTGAGTAGATGACTCAGAGCAAGCAGGATCCTATAGGCCCGTAGTGGCAACCGAACTTTTAACATTATCTTTGGTTTGATTGTGGCTTCCTGCAGAATACCAAGTTAATCTGTCCGCGAATATCCACATTGTCTCCGAGTCTGCAGGGCCTGATAAACTCCATCCAGGAAGAACTCTACACCGTGATGGCTTCTTACACTAGGTTTTATGTAAGGGCTTCTGGACAATCTCCCTTCCACGTTCGGTAAGGTTTTGGAAGAATCTGTGGAGGAATACCGATCGCCTTTAGGCATAGGAAGGCATCTATGGAACGTTGCAGGCATCAGACTCCCCTTTTCATCGGTATGGTCCTAAGGTCTGAATTGTCCCTTTCCATCCATTCTATTAATGTTAAGGCTCTCTTGGCATTTCCAGGTCCCAGCCCCTACAGAGTGAGTAAGGTTGTCAGTAGGTTTGCTCTGCAAGCATCCCCAGGGGTCTCCCTTCAGACTAGTGACAAACCCTTCTTGGCGGAAGGGCGGTATCCTTCCTTTCTTCCGTGAAAATTCCTAACGTAGATGCCCATCCTTGTACCTCGGAGAATTCAATGGGACAGATTCCCAGGAGCGGTGATTTCTGGGAGAGGATGGGCTTCTAGTGCTTATCCAAGGCGGGTTTCTTTGCCTCTGCTGCTGTAGTTTGGACTGTGGCGACGGTCGAATGCTGGAATGAATACGTATCATCCATAGTCCACCACAGGCTTCTAAGCAAGGCTGCCACATTAAAACCTAGGCTTCCAAATCACTATTAACAGGAAAACCAAACAGACACAAGTAGCAAAAATACCTCTCCCTTGGATAGAGAGGACAGCACTGGAATCAGAAGGGTTTCCGGACTCTGGAAACCCAGAAGGCATTTAAAGATCTAAAGCAAGCAGTCGTGGAAGCTCCCTCGTTAGCCCTGCCAGGCTACAACAAGTCTTTTCTATTCCATTTCCATCAACAGAAAGCAATAGCCGGTTGGCCCAGAAACGTCACCAAGCCGTAGCATATTACTGAGCAGAAGCAGACCTCGTAATTCAAGGCCTGATTTCATGCCCTGGGGCTGTTGCAGCAGCAGCTGTGATGATTGAGAAAGCAAGAACTATTGTCCTGGGGCACCTGCTAACGCTAATGGTTCATTCCTTGCTTTGCAGTCCTCCTCTCCAGAGTTCAAGCAACTGTGGATGTGCCGCCGCTGGGAAGTACATTGCTTCATGGCAATAAACATAAATGGTCCTTGGCTTCTTTGACGGAACTTTCCATAAATGCACCAAGATAGACTCAAACACGCTGAGATGTCCCCCGCCTTCGCTGGCCCTGCAGTGCGGGCAGCCGAGCGCCACACGGCAAAGCCCGCTGCATCTCCCCAGGCTGTCTTGCCCTTACACCAAAGACATTGTCATTCAGATGCTATTGAGTGTCATTTCATCATTCGTTTCTAACTGTGGGTTTTTTTCCTGGTACTGCGTGTTAACCGTATCAGGGCAGTACTGAAGTTGTATGGCAGAACATTTGTGGTGAATATACGTCAGAAATGTTCTTAGAGAAGTCATCAATTCTTTTCAATCTAGTAAATGGTGTTTGATTCTCAGAGATGATAATGGTTTCGTATTACTGAGATTTCAGTTTGGTAATCTGCCATCTTGAGAAGTTGGAATGTGATTAAAGACTTTGGGATGTGACTTTTCAGAAAGAAAAACACTTGTAAAGTGTTTTCATTCCTTAACCTTTCAATTTCTTTTTTTTTCTCTCGTTCTGTGACACTCTTACAACAGTCTTTTCTTTAAGATGTGTACTAGTGGTTTTTTTCCTCTTCCTGTTTCATGTATTAAAACTTAAACAGAACAATGTGTATGCTGCGGTAACTGTAACTTCAGCCCTAGCCTTTAAAGTGGTTGGACCTACGGCTCGCTGTTTTTCGCCAGATATTTAAAGTATTTTCAGGAGGATGTCTGTGAAGAGACTTAACAGCACAATGATAGGGGTCTTAGGGATGCCATTGGATTGCATGACATACGTAGGTAGAGGTACTGTGATGGAGCCCAACTATTAGCACTAGAGGAAAAAATGTTTTGAAATAGGCCAGACACGTGGATTCTGTTATAGCAGGTGAGGAACAGAAAGCAAAGTTCTAGAAGAGAAATTGATGCTCATAAATATGTTACCCCCTCAAGTGTTACTCTAATAGACAGAATACCAGTTTTACAAAGCGTGTTGCTTTGGTTTCGGGCGTCATCAGAATCCAGTGACGAAGAAGTACCTGCTTCACTAGGTTCTGTCAAATGTGGGGTTGCCTAAAGGTGCAGTTAAAGAAGGAATATCTTTCATCCTTTAAAGAGCATCACTCTTGTTTAACAGTGACAAGATCCTCCTCTTGGTAGGCTGTGTTGCACTTTGACCTTTGTAAAATGAGTATAACATTTTAAACTTGCTATGTGAGTGACACAGATGTTTACGGAAGCTTTCATACGGGTGTTTCCCATGTGAAAACGCAAAAATGCCCCAGTAGTTTTCAAAGCAAAGCTAGAGAATACACTTCAGTGTACTATATATGAATGCCAGATTTTTGGTTGATATACATAACCGTGAATTTCAGTTTTTATTAATCCGATGTAGATGCTTAAACTCACCTTCAGAAGATAAAGGAAAAAAATAGACCAGGATATTCTGCCTAAATGGGATGTTTGGAATTCTTACATGTGACCATAAAGTATTGGGTTTTTATAACTTTGTCTGTGCAGGAGTCCTGACTAAATGTTGAAATGATCTTGGAAAGAACAAAGGGAACCTTGAGTGAAGATGGCCTACTTGTTCAGACTTTTCCAAGTACTCTCATCTTTTACAGCTCCGTAACTGTTCCTTTTCATAATGGAAATCTAGTCATAGAAGCAATGCGCATAGAAGTTGAAAGTAAACAGGATTTTAAATATCAGCGGGAAAAAATGATAGGATGGACTCTTTTTCAGATGCTGGGAAGGCAAAACGGATGGTTGGGACCTATTTGAAAAGGCAGGGGGTGGGGTGGGTGTCCTCTTCCATGCTTACTATAGAGTCGTGTTCTATAAAGGCAGAATTCCCTTCCAAAAGCCCATACGCAAGAACGGTGCGTTTAAACTTGCCTCCTTTTAATTTGATCTGAATTTCTTCACCTGTCTTTTAGAAGAGATGTTCTCAAAATATTGTGGAAGAACTGCAAACTCCAGGTTTCTAGAGTATTTATTAGTATAAACATTACTTAGCAACAACTAAAACCATCAGTGTGTTCTCAAAATTATTCTCATCCAGAATTCAACCCTTGCAGGATTTAATCTTGGCTCTGCAGAGCTTGTAATCAGAGGGATGCCTGGGTCTCTGCTGGTGGGCTATGTGGGTGTTCAGAGCTCAGCTGTGCCTGTGACGTCTGCTGCTGCTGCTGTGCTTCCTGGATTCACGCAGTAAGGAAATTGGAACAGAGTCTCTGTTAACAGCTGTTCTCAATCCGTAGCACAAGCAAATGCTGAGACTCAACTACGTACCCTGAACCTGCTTTTTCTTCCAGGGAAAATGCTGCATGAGATTAAAAGCCTTGTCACTGAGGAGCCAAAGTATTGGCTGGATGTTACTGCTATTTGGAGAAAAGTTCATGGTCGTGAGGGGGAAAAAAAGACAATGTCTCTCAAGAAAACCCATCGCCTCTCAAGAGAAAATCAGAAGAAGAGACAAATAGCGCAACAAAAAGGCAGAAAACAGAACAAGGGAGAGAGACCGTGTCTGAGGGATGTCAGGCAGAAGCTAGAGAGAGGGGTGTGGTACCAGAGAGAAAGAGCCATCAGGACTGCCAGCCTGAAAGCAAGACTTCCTTAGAAGGCCCTTCCAAAAGCAGTGGAGAGAAAGCTATTGCGAATGAGCAGCTTAGCTTCAGTTTGAGAGTTTCTTGTCGTTGCAGTGGAGCAATTGCCAAAATACTTCCTTCACAGGTATGCTAAAGTACCTCTGTTTTAAAAGAATTTAGCAGAGGTGAAGGGAGAGGTGTAGTTCATTCGTCCTTTCAGTTGTGTGTTGTATGTTTTAGAATAACAAACTGATCTAAGCTTTTTCTGTATTTTCTCAAAAAAGCCCTTAACCGGCATTGACCTTACACAAGTGGAAATACAAGGGCTGTTGTTAATTTCTGGGCACTGTTACCCTGACTGTTTTTCAACTCAGTGCCTTTTATTGAGGAGAAGTAAAGGTAAGAGGCTGAGGTAGCTGGGCCTGTGAAGTCTGGTGGAGTCTGAGGAGCAACCTGATAGGACTTTACAGCTACTGAAAGGGCCACTGCAAGGACAATGGAGCCAGACTCCTCTCAATTGTGGCAGACAGTGTAGAAGAAGGGGCAAAAGCCAGAACTTGCAGCTTCGGTGGGCTCTGGTTGGGTATTGGGCAGAACTTGTTCCCCAGGAGGGTGGTGCAGCCCTGGGATGTGTCCTGGGTGGAGTGGATCTTGGTCCTTGGGAGACAGTGGTGGTGAAGAGACGCCCAGGGGCCCTTCCCATCCAGCACTCTTCTCATCTATAGTATCTTTCTACTGCGAGGAAAACTAAAAAAAACCCAAACAAACCACCCTGCGGAGCTGCAGTTTATGTAGATTTTCTCTTACCTGAAGATAACAGTAGTTTAACTAGATTTTTTTTTCCTACTAAAGCTAGTACCTTGGGAAGATGGGATACCTGAGCCTGCCAACACAAATGTTTGCTTAAATTTGTGCTGTGCATTTGAACTGTCATGCTCTGGAAGTAGTCAGAGCTTTCTAGATGCCATAAAAGCATTAAAACTGTGAGTTGCAGTTCTGCATTCTCAGGTTTTTCTCTTAGGTAATGTAGTTTAGAGCCATCGGAAATATTTTGTGCATGTGATATATAATTCTAAAATGATAACAGCTTTTGTTGCACTTTGGGCAGAACTTGAACTTCTGCCTCCCACAGTCCAGCTGAGCGATAGTCATTTTGACCTGCAGTGTGTTTGCTCTGCCCCTCACTCACTCACTGTGCCTTCTTGTACCTCTTCTGGTCTTTGTATGAATTGTTCCCCTAGGGATAGAGAGAGACTCTTTCTTTTCCCATTTATTTATGAGGATTGTGCAGTCAAGGCTGTGATGTGTCGTTTTCTTAATTCTGTTCTTTTTACTGCCTGTGACTGTTCCTCCCCCTTGGAGGAGATCGGAAGAGCCATTGGCATAGCGCTCATGAAGCAGTTTGGGTGGCGAGCTGATCTGCGGGACCCTGATCTAGAGGTAGTGGTGCTTGTCTGCCAGATGGCCTGCTGCTGCTTCCAGAATTGCCCCCGATCTCTTTTGGTTTGTTCTCTGCTCCCTTTGCACGTGGGACCGTGGCCTCTCCCCTGTTTGTCTTTCTGCCGCTGAATTGAACTAGAAATCATCTGGTAGTGCTGAGCAAAGCTTTTCAGTGGCCGGTGTGTGCACACCTTCCAGAGCACTTCAGCTGCAGTCATAAATACCAGAGCATCCAGCATGGGCCTGTACGTCAGGGGAAGGATCCAGACAGGAGATGCCTCAGGACCTGGCACACTGACAAACTGCTGGTCTCTGACTCTGTTGAAAATGGAGATCCCCTGAGCCATTGGGCAGCTAGTTTAGCCTCTGGAGGGGAAGAGAGCAAGAGGCAAGGTGGTGTTCTCGAGGAACTCGCCTTGAGAATGCCGTTTATGGAAGAGCCTCCTCCCAGACCCTGTCCCTGACAAGCAGCTTGCTTAAGACACACTCTATGGTGCAATGTAAATGGTTTTATAATTCAAAATATCCATTCAAGTGTTACAAAAATTGGTTCCCTTAAAGATTCGAGAGCTTGCTGATGGCTTCCTGGCTGACAAAATCCCCTCCCAGCTTGCTTAAATACTAAACCCTTTTCAAAGTGGCGTTCAGATTATCTAGTGTGATTTCTTCCCATTAATCATACTTGTCTAAAGCGTGTATTTTTGTTCTTAAATACTAGGGTCAGAAGTTCACAGAAACATCTTCTGTGTCTGGTTTAAATCTGTGTCTGGTTTAAATGAGTTAAAGCTAGTATCGTGTCAGGCTGAGGGTTTCTAACGTTATTTTTTGCTCTTCCAGAGGGAGATGAACATGCGCATCTCGCCCTCCAGGAGCGAGGATGCCGTGTCCGGGTTCAAGGCCATGCTGTCCTCAAAGCTTGCACCCTAGAGTTGAGCATGGAGGGGCGTCAGCCTGCCAAGGTTTGGTGTGTTGTAGCAGTCGGTGCTGTGAGGTCTGGAAGGCGCCCAGCGCTGTGAGCTCTGCTGGATGGCAGTGGGGTGGAAGCGGCTGCTGGGGGGTGCGTCGTTTGCATAGCCCAGCCCCCCCCACATGCTGCAGAACGTCTGGGTCCCTGTGGCAGTTTTGGAATGGTCCCTCGCAGTTGGGTCAACGGACCCAGCGCAGCCAGTAGATCCCGTCGGAGTCCGTGCGCAGAAGTGGCCACTGAGAGTGCCCAGGCACACTTTTGCGTCCGAAAGGGCTAGTGCCTCGTGTCCGAGAGACACAGGAAGGAAAGCGCTCTTATTGAAGCCAAGTACAGTCTCTGTCTCTTTTATGTTTTTCTTTCTTTCCTTTTTTTTTTTCTTTCCACAACAGAAAGGAAAGTCAGTCTTAGACGTTCAGTTGTGGAAGAAAGTTTGTGTTTGAAGATCGCGCTTGTCTGTTCAAGTAGGTCTCATTAGATGCCTTTTCCTCTTGTGTTCATCCCTGATGAGCTTAGGCACTCTCTGTTTGTCCTGTTTCTGAGGACCGCTGCCCAAGTCACCTAGCATTGCACAGGGAGATTTCGTATCTCATTTTGCACCGTGAATTTTGTTAGTCAGCAGGAATGAAGGAGTTTTAGGACATCAGCTAACTAAATGGAGTGAAAAATGTGCTCTATAACTTCCGAGAGATAATATTGGAATATAATCAGGCTAGAAATATTTTGAGCAAAAGATGCTTAAAAAGTTAGGTCAAAATTATGAGCATAGCGCTATTTCTTTAGTTTGGATTTCTATAGATTTTAGATTTAAAGTTTGAATTTAAAGAAATTTAGTTGAATTGATGTGGAAAACATGTTCAAATCACCAAGTATTTCTTTCATACGAGAATAAGCCAAGTAGCAGCTACAAAGAGTGTTTCGGCTTTCAAGTGTTTCGCATTTTTGAACCCAAATCTACAAGTTCCTGTTAAATTAGTGGCCTAGAAAAACAATCTTGTAATTCTGTGTCACAAATTTTATGATCCAGCCACTTGTAAAAAGTTATTGTCGATGTTGCTTAGTAGAGATGTAGGCAATTAGTGGTTGGGCTGTGGCCTCTCAAGACATGTATCTCCTTTTTTTCAGAAGACTCTCAGGCTGCAGCAAGCGCCCAAACCTCACGGTGAAAAGCGAGGACCCAAAAAAGAAGTCCGCAAGTCACAAAGGAGGAATGGGCAAGTACAACGTGAAAGCCTGTATCCCATCTGTCCTAAATAATGAACTGCTCAGCTCTGGGATGGCGGCACAGGCCACACCAACCCTTTAAATGGACCCTAAGTCGATTCGAAGATCAGACAGCTATCGCGACCCAGATAACACCTGGAGGACCGAGTTTTAATTCCTCTTTGTGCCAGCTAGTCCCGAGAACCCGATGTTGGGAATATATGGGATTCTATATGTGCCCTAGTTCAAATCCTGGAAAAGGGTACTGTAACTCCCCTAATCAATATTATTGTAGTTATTGGGGTTGTGAGACCATAGCCCCTAGTTGGATACCGGGATGTGGCAGAGATAAATACCTAAGGGTCCAGTGGGGTCCGTATGGATGCACCCCACCGAAGGGGTGGAAAGGACGTGGAAACTGTAAATACCTTTTCCTAAATATTACACAACCTACGGATATTGGGTGGACAATTGGAAGAATATGGGGAGTGAGGTACACGGAACCTGGAACTGATAAGGGAGGGCTCATACTAATTAAGAAAGAACCAATACCCCAGGCCCCCTCTGGGGTTGGCCCGAACTCTATTATTATTGCAGACGGAGAAATGGATTTAACAGAAATAACTCCATCTACAGAAATAACTCCATCTGTTTCTGAAAATAACACCAAGATAAATCTGCCAGAACCTGGAACCCCGACTCCTACCCCCCAAACCAACCCGTTATGGAACCTGTTGCAAGCAAGCTTTCAGGTCCTAAATACAACCAATCCTAATATAACGAAACATTGTTGGTTATGTTATGATATACGCCCACCTTATTACGAAGCTATAGGAATAGATCACAGGCATAGAAAAGCTAATGGTACTAACCCGGCTGGATGCCTACGGGATACTCGGAAACAAGGAATTACCGTGTCACAAGTCACCGGAAAAGGAAGGTGCCTAGGTACAGTCCCTAGATCTAAACAACATCTTTGCAATAAAATTGTCCAAGGGCCAAGTGGGAGACAGGCGGACTGGTTACTCCCAGCTGAAAACGCAAAATGGGTTTGCTCTCAAACTGGAGTCACGCCCTGTTTATCAACAAAAGTATTTGATTGGACAAAAGAATTCTGTATACAAGTTATTGTAGTACCTAGGGTAATTTATCACCCTGAAAGCTTTCTGTACAGTAACCAAGCCTCCTCACTCCATCACATACAGAAGCGCGAGCCCTTTACCGCTTTAACCGTGGCAATTCTTATGGTCACTGGAGCTGCAGGAGCTGGAACCGGAATAGCCTCACTAGTACAACAAAATCAAGGATTTCAATCCCTTAGAATAGCAGTAGATGAAGATTTAGCTAGAATAGAGAAAGCCATGACTGCTCTTGAACAGTCTGTAAGGTCATTGTCAGAAGTAGTATTACAAAACAGACGAGGGTTAGACTTAATGTTTTTACAACAAGGAGGTCTTTGTGCAGCCTTACAAGAAGAGTGTTGTGTATATGCAGATCACACTGGAGTAGTTAGGGATACTATGACAAAACTGAGGGAAGGCCTAGAAAAAAGACGAAAGGAAAGAGAATCACAACAAAGTTGGTATGAATCCTGGTTTAATCATTCTCCGTGGTTAACCACCCTAGTATCCACTATTGCAGGACCAGTAATACTATGGATTTTAGGACTAACCTTTGGACCATGTATATTTAATAAGATAATTGGAATTGTGAAAGGTAGACTAGAGGCAGCGCATCTAATGATGATGAAAACTAAATATGAACTTGTGAATCCGGAAGCTGTTTTGGAAGAGACACTAGCCCTGAGTTATGCAGAGCTTCAAAGATTTGATAAACAAAATAATAAAAAGGAAAAGGGGGGATTGTGATAAGTAAAACCCTGAGTTTGTTAATCAAATCTTGCTTGTATAAGACATGTGGAAAGTTTTTTCTTTTTTTGCTGATGTATACCCGCAAGCATTGTGGGAAAATCGCTTGCAAGTGTTGAAACATTCCTTAGTTATCCAAAGACATGTGGGGGTCCGCTTGCAAGTGTTGAAACATTCCTTAGTTATCTAAAGACATGTGGGGGTAGGGACAGCCAAATATTCGGTAGAAGGAACAACTAACGGATAAAAGAAAAGGCGATTTCACAAGAACATGAGCGGGACCTAAGTCACCTAGAGGCAGCTGAGGAAGACTTCGGCCTTCATCCCAGCAACCCCCAGGAGGCAGATTACGACCACCTAGCAACTGCCGGCGCAGGCGCACACACAATGCAAACGATACCAGCCAGCACGGAAGCAGGGACTAGAGACTGTATAAGTAAGGGAACCCTTCTCCATTTTGCGCGCGCCGTTGGTAGAGTGGAAACTCCCCGGCCGCCCAGCGCTGTTTTGCTTACTGCTGCTTGCTCAAATAAATTGATTTAAATAATCGGACTGGTTCCATTTCAATTATTGGACCACAAACTTATAACAGCTGGCACAGGTCTCACCCTGGCCAGCAGCCTGGCCGCTCAGGCGCTCCCTGCAGAAGTCCCCTATCCGCATCCCCTACTCACTCCGATTTGCAGTTAGAGCCGTGGCTCTCTCACGGACCAAGCACAAGGCTAAGCTCGAGGTTGCAGGCATCCTGAGGCGAGAATCTCCCCTGAATGGGGGGCGTCCCACTTTCTGGAAATCTGGAGCGGGAGCGGGACAATGAATGGGCCAGAGAGAGAGAGACAGAAAGGAGTTACCGTGTGCCTTCTGGGAACGCGGCTTCAAACCCCCAATCCAACAGTTACGAAATTAGACAAAGTGCAACGGCTTCCCGGGGAGCAGACTCCCTGCATCCCCTCAGCCTGCCCAGCGGCCTGCTATTAGGGCACTCTTCTCCTTCGTGCTCAAGTCCATCCTCCAAAAGAGGCAAACAGATCTCAATGGCACTTTCTTTTCCCTTTACTGAACTAACTAACAGGGATCTCCTTTTATTCCTTTTCTCTCTTTGTGAAGAAGGAGATGAGTACCTAACTGCAGAAGATTTGTGCCCGAGACCCTGAATTGCAGGTGTTCAGCTCTGCCGCTGAACGGCGGCAGCAGCCTGGATTCATCAGGCTGCTCCCTAATGCAAACAATCCCGACTGCCTGCACCTTGCCCATGCAAGGACATCTTGAAAAAGGAAGTGTTTTCTAGCACGGGAAACAAGGCTTGAACAATCCTCGTCTGCCTGGCCATTTTCCAAGGCAGCTGAAGATGCCCAGGCCCTGAACAGGGCACTTGTACTGAAAGCCCTGGAAGAGTTAACAGAAAAACACACTCCTCCTAGTATTGTAGGAAATGGAAAAATGCTGGGCTGGCTCAGGGGGGCTCGGGGAGTCGGGGTGCCTGGGCCCAGGGGGGTCTGTCTCCGTCTCCTTCCCCTCCCCAGCTCTTGGCTCACTCCCGGGGCTGCCCCGGCTGGGCCCAGCTCCACCTGACCGGGACCCCATCGCACCGGGCTGTTTGGAGCTCACCACCACCAGCACCCCCGGGCAGCCCCAGCCCTCACCTCAGCCGGCCCGCAGCTGGAGCAGAGACTGCGCCTCTCAGGACCACCATGGCCGCCTGGCAGCTGAGGAGGGGGAAAGGACAGCTGCCAGCATGCCCTGGGAACCAACATGGCGGCCTGGCAGCCCCGTGCCCCAGGCCTACAGCTCCCGGCATGCCCTGGGGCGCTCCTTCCTGCTGTCTGACCCTGCGGGGACACCGTCCCCCGGCCCGGCCCCGCCCCCCCGCAGGCCCCATGGCCGCCTCCCCGGGGCTGCCCTGAGCCCGGCCCCGGAGCCCCGGGGGAGCAGGGAGGAGGAGGACGAGGAGGAGGACGAGGACGAGGAGGAGGAGGTGGAGGTGGAGGACTTGAGAGGGCCAGAGCGGCAGAGAGGGGTGGGGTAGGGCGGTGGGGTGGCAGGAGAGGGACAGGAGGTGGACAGAGGGACGAGGGACGGACAGAGGGAGGAGGAGAAGGGGGGGGAGCTGGGCAGGGAGTGGAGGAAGGAAAAATGGTGGTGAGGAGCCGGCACAGGGCTAGAGCGGGAAAGAGATGGAGGGGAAGGGGACGGCGGGGTGCAGGAAGACAAAGAGTGCTAAGCAATGGCTACTTAACACACACATCTACTGCTGTTTTGCAAAGCAGCCCTAATTCTGTGGCATCATCATCCATCCGCTTCTTTCCTGATGTAGACGTCCCTGGAGTGGGTCTTGCTGCAGTTCTTTATCTGTGATGCCAGAGAAGGGGAGGGTTTCCCAGAGGTATTGGAGGGGCTGGGATGCTGGCATGGTCCAGGGTAGTCCAGGGGTGTCCTTTCTTCTTCAGGCTGGGGGCTGTCCTTCTCCTCCTTCAAATGAGCCGGGGTCCTTTAGTCCTGCTGACTGAACCATGGCTATGCAGTATACAATGGAAACTAGATGTCTCTTAAGCAAGTTGATACGATCTCCTAGTATAGAGACTATTTGGTGCAATAGTTAGGGAATGAGATTTTTCCTGGCAGTCCCTCCTTTTCTTTTGACCATCAGGGGCACACTCTACTATTCCTTCTGGAAGGCATAAGTCGAGGTCGTAAGGTAATGCAACAGTGTAAACACACATCTATAATTACAAAGCAAAACAAGAGAGTGAAGACAGCAACCCAAATCCTTTTAGTTCACAGTCCTCTCCCTAAGTCTGGGAGCCCAGAGGTTAGCCAGCCAAATAGATTGAGGGGAGATCCCTGCCTTACTTCATGTAATATTTTGCAATGAGTCTTTATCTTGTTTCTATCAGTTTCCGTTTTCTGGTCTTGATTTACAGAAAACCCCAGCAGCTCTTCTTCAATAATGCACATCCTCTGTCCTGTCCTTCTAAAAGGTGGGCCGGGGCTAATCAATTCTCTATTACCATTTGTGGTAATCATTGGATTTCTTCCTGTAGGGCTGTCATACTCTCTGCGCTTTCCTTAATGGCTTTTTCTCATTCTCTTGACACATTTGCAATAGCTCTTTCTAGTTTTGCGACCCCTAAGCATGGGAGAAAAGCTGTTCCAGACAGGTGGAACTTAGTGCCACATTCTGTCGGAGAGCCGTAACACTTTTTCCTTTAGCTCTCAGTAGGTAGGGGCTCCAGAGGCAGAAGAGATCCTGGTTCTAACCTGTGCGGATGGTATTAATGCACTTAGAAGACACTTTTCAGCTCAGGTTGAGGGTAACTCCTCGAGTGCCCTTTCTCCACCTCTCTACTATTGCCCTGGTAGTTGTGTCAATGGGTAGTATCATCTTCAGATAAGTCTGAATCCTGTAAGTTGTTTCCTGTGAAAGGGTTAGCATGTGCCAGATGTGGTTGTTTAGGTAAACCAGGAAGGTTTGGAACGTGAGTAGATGACTCAGAGCAAGCAGGATCCTATAGGCCCGTAGTGGCAACCGAACTTTTAACATTATCTTTGGTTTGATTGTGGCTTCCTGCAGAATACCAAGTTAATCTGTCCGCGAATATCCACATTGTCTCCGAGTCTGCAGGGCCTGATAAACTCCATCCAGGAAGAACTCTACACCGTGATGGCTTCTTACACTAGGTTTTATGTAAGGGCTTCTGGACAATCTCCCTTCCACGTTCGGTAAGGTTTTGGAAGAATCTGTGGAGGAATACCGATCGCCTTTAGGCATAGGAAGGCATCTATGGAACGTTGCAGGCATCAGACTCCCCTTTTCATCGGTATGGTCCTAAGGTCTGAATTGTCCCTTTCCATCCATTCTATTAATGTTAAGGCTCTCTTGGCATTTCCAGGTCCCAGCCCCTACAGAGTGAGTAAGGTTGTCAGTAGGTTTGCTCTGCAAGCATCCCCAGGGGTCTCCCTTCAGACTAGTGACAAACCCTTCTTGGCGGAAGGGCGGTATCCTTCCTTTCTTCCGTGAAAATTCCTAACGTAGATGCCCATCCTTGTACCTCGGAGAATTCAATGGGACAGATTCCCAGGAGCGGTGATTTCTGGGAGAGGATGGGCTTCTAGTGCTTATCCAAGGCGGGTTTCTTTGCCTCTGCTGCTGTAGTTTGGACTGTGGCGACGGTCGAATGCTGGAATGAATACGTATCATCCATAGTCCACCACAGGCTTCTAAGCAAGGCTGCCACATTAAAACCTAGGCTTCCAAATCACTATTAACAGGAAAACCAAACAGACACAAGTAGCAAAAATACCTCTCCCTTGGATAGAGAGGACAGCACTGGAATCAGAAGGGTTTCCGGACTCTGGAAACCCAGAAGGCATTTAAAGATCTAAAGCAAGCAGTCGTGGAAGCTCCCTCGTTAGCCCTGCCAGGCTACAACAAGTCTTTTCTATTCTATTTCCATCAACAGAAAGCAATAGCCGGTTGGCCCAGAAACGTCACCAAGCCGTAGCATATTACTGAGCAGAAGCAGACCTCGTAATTCAAGGCCTGATTTCATGCCCTGGGGCTGTTGCAGCAGCAGCTGTGATGATTGAGAAAGCAAGAACTATTGTCCTGGGGCACCTGCTAACGCTAATGGTTCATTCCTTGCTTTGCAGTCCTCCTCTCCAGAGTTCAAGCAACTGTGGATGTGCCGCCGCTGGGAAGTACATTGCTTCATGGCAATAAACATAAATGGTCCTTGGCTTCTTTGACGGAACTTTCCATAAATGCACCAAGATAGACTCAAACACGCTGAGATGTCCCCCGCCTTCGCTGGCCCTGCAGTGCGGGCAGCCGAGCGCCACACGGCAAAGCCCGCTGCATCTCCCCCAGGCTGTCTTGCCCTTACACCAAAGACATTGTCATTCAGATGCTATTGAGTGTCATTTCATCATTCGTTTCTAACTGTGGGTTTTTTTCCTGGTACTGCGTGTTAACCGTATCAGGGCAGTACTGAAGTTGTATGGCAGAACATTTGTGGTGAATATACGTCAGAAATGTTCTTAGAGAAGTCATCAATTCTTTTCAATCTAGTAAATGGTGTTTGATTCTCAGAGATGATAATGGTTTCGTATTACTGAGATTTCAGTTTGGTAATCTGCCATCTTGAGAAGTTGGAATGTGATTAAAGACTTTGGGATGTGACTTTTCAGAAAGAAAAACACTTGTAAAGTGTTTTCATTCCTTAACCTTTCAATTTCTTTTTTTTTTCTCTCGTTCTGTGACACTCTTACAACAGTCTTTTCTTTAAGATGTGTACTAGTGGTTTTTTTCCTCTTCCTGTTTCATGTATTAAAACTTAAACAGAACAATGTGTATGCTGCGGTAACTGTAACTTCAGCCCTAGCCTTTAAAGTGGTTGGACCTACGGCTCGCTGTTTTTCGCCAGATATTTAAAGTATTTTCAGGAGGATGTCTGTGAAGAGACTTAACAGCACAATGATAGGGGTCTTAGGGATGCCATTGGATTGCATGACATACGTAGGTAGAGGTACTGTGATGGAGCCCAACTATTAGCACTAGAGCAAAAAATGTTTTGAAATAGGCCAGACACGTGGATTCTGTTATAGCAGGTGAGGAACAGAAAGCAAAGTTCTAGAAGAGAAATTGATGCTCATAAATATGTTACCCCCTCAAGTGTTACTCTAATAGACAGAATACCAGTTTTACAAAGCGTGTTGCTTTGGTTTTGGGCGTCATCAGAATCCAGTGACGAAGAAGTACCTGCTTCACTAGGTTCTGTCAAATGTGGGGTTGCCTAAAGGTGCAGTTAAAGAAGGAATATCTTTCATCCTTTAAAGAGCATCACTCTTGTTTAACAGTGACAAGATCCTCCTCTTGGTAGGCTGTGTTGCACTTTGACCTTTGTAAAATGAGTATAACATTTTAAACTTGCTATGTGAGTGACACAGATGTTTACGGAAGCTTTCATACGGGTGTTTCCCATGTGAAAACGCAAAAATGCCCCAGTAGTTTTCAAAGCAAAGCTAGAGAATACACTTCAGTGTACTATATATGAATGCCAGATTTTTGGTTGATATACATAACCGTGAATTTCAGTTTTTATTAATCCGATGTAGATGCTTAAACTCACCTTCAGAAGATAAAGGAAAAAAATAGACCAGGATATTCTGCCTAAATGGGATGTTTGGAATTCTTACATGTGACCATAAAGTATTGGGTTTTTATAACTTTGTCTGTGCAGGAGTCCTGACTAAATGTTGAAATGATCTTGGAAAGAACAAAGGGAACCTTGAGTGAAGATGGCCTACTTGTTCAGACTTTTCCAAGTACTCTCATCTTTTACAGCTCCGTAACTGTTCCTTTTCATAATGGAAATCTAGTCATAGAAGCAATGCGCATAGAAGTTGAAAGTAAACAGGATTTTAAATATCAGCGGGAAAAAATGATAGGATGGACTCTTTTTCAGATGCTGGGAAGGCAAAACGGATGGTTGGGACCTATTTGAAAAGGCAGGGGGTGGGGTGGGTGTCCTCTTCCATGCTTACTATAGAGTCGTGTTCTATAAAGGCAGAATTCCCTTCCAAAAGCCCATACGCAAGAACGGTGCGTTTAAACTTGCCTCCTTTTAATTTGATCTGAATTTCTTCACCTGTCTTTTAGAAGAGATGTTCTCAAAATATTGTGGAAGAACTGCAAACTCCAGGTTTCTAGAGTATTTATTAGTATAAACATTACTTAGCAACAACTAAAACCATCAGTGTGTTCTCAAAATTATTCTCATCCAGAATTCAACCCTTGCAGGATTTAATCTTGGCTCTGCAGAGCTTGTAATCAGAGGGATGCCTGGGTCTCTGCTGGTGGGCTATGTGGGTGTTCAGAGCTCAGCTGTGCCTGTGACGTCTGCTGCTGCTGCTGTGCTTCCTGGATTCACGCAGTAAGGAAATTGGAACAGAGTCTCTGTTAACAGCTGTTCTCAATCCGTAGCACAAGCAAATGCTGAGACTCAACTACGTACCCTGAACCTGCTTTTTCTTCCAGGGAAAATGCTGCATGAGATTAAAAGCCTTGTCACTGAGGAGCCAAAGTATTGGCTGGATGTTACTGCTATTTGGAGAAAAGTTCATGGTCGTGAGGGGGAAAAAAAGACAATGTCTCTCAAGAAAACCCATCGCCTCTCAAGAGAAAATCAGAAGAAGAGACAAATAGCGCAACAAAAAGGCAGAAAACAGAACAAGGGAGAGAGACCGTGTCTGAGGGATGTCAGGCAGAAGCTAGAGAGAGGGGTGTGGTACCAGAGAGAAAGAGCCATCAGGACTGCCAGCCTGAAAGCAAGACTTCCTTAGAAGGCCCTTCCAAAAGCAGTGGAGAGAAAGCTATTGCGAATGAGCAGCTTAGCTTCAGTTTGAGAGTTTCTTGTCGTTGCAGTGGAGCAATTGCCAAAATACTTCCTTCACAGGTATGCTAAAGTACCTCTGTTTTAAAAGAATTTAGCAGAGGTGAAGGGAGAGGTGTAGTTCATTCGTCCTTTCAGTTGTGTGTTGTATGTTTTAGAATAACAAACTGATCTAAGCTTTTTCTGTATTTTCTCAAAAAAGCCCTTAACCGGCATTGACCTTACACAAGTGGAAATACAAGGGCTGTTGTTAATTTCTGGGCACTGTTACCCTGACTGTTTTTCAACTCAGTGCCTTTTATTGAGGAGAAGTAAAGGTAAGAGGCTGAGGTAGCTGGGCCTGTGAAGTCTGGTGGAGTCTGAGGAGCAACCTGATAGGACTTTACAGCTACTGAAAGGGCCACTGCAAGGACAATGGAGCCAGACTCCTCTCAATTGTGGCAGACAGTGTAGAAGAAGGGGCAAAAGCCAGAACTTGCAGCTTCGGTGGGCTCTGGTTGGGTATTGGGCAGAACTTGTTCCCCAGGAGGGTGGTGCAGCCCTGGGATGTGTCCTGGGTGGAGTGGATCTTGGTCCTTGGGAGACAGTGGTGGTGAAGAGACGCCCAGGGGCCCTTCCCATCCAGCACTCTTCTCATCTATAGTATCTTTCTACTGCGAGGAAAACTAAAAAAAACCCAAACAAACCACCCTGCGGAGCTGCAGTTTATGTAGATTTTCTCTTACCTGAAGATAACAGTAGTTTAACTAGATTTTTTTTTCCTACTAAAGCTAGTACCTTGGGAAGATGGGATACCTGAGCCTGCCAACACAAATGTTTGCTTAAATTTGTGCTGTGCATTTGAACTGTCATGCTCTGGAAGTAGTCAGAGCTTTCTAGATGCCATAAAAGCATTAAAACTGTGAGTTGCAGTTCTGCATTCTCAGGTTTTTCTCTTAGGTAATGTAGTTTAGAGCCATCGGAAATATTTTGTGCATGTGATATATAATTCTAAAATGATAACAGCTTTTGTTGCACTTTGGGCAGAACTTGAACTTCTGCCTCCCACAGTCCAGCTGAGCGATAGTCATTTTGACCTGCAGTGTGTTTGCTCTGCCCCTCACTCACTCACTGTGCCTTCTTGTACCTCTTCTGGTCTTTGTATGAATTGTTCCCTAGGGATAGAGAGAGACTCTTTCTTTTCCCATTTATTTATGAGGATTGTGCAGTCAAGGCTGTGATGTGTCGTTTTCTTAATTCTGTTCTTTTTACTGCCTGTGACTGTTCCTCCCCCTTGGAGGAGATCGGAAGAGCCATTGGCATAGCGCTCATGAAGCAGTTTGGGTGGCGAGCTGATCTGCGGGACCCTGATCTAGAGGTAGTGGTGCTTGTCTGCCAGATGGCCTGCTGCTGCTTCCAGAATTGCCCCCGATCTCTTTTGGTTTGTTCTCTGCTCCCTTTGCACGTGGGACCGTGGCCTCTCCCCTGTTTGTCTTTCTGCCGCTGAATTGAACTAGAAATCATCTGGTAGTGCTGAGCAAAGCTTTTCAGTGGCCGGTGTGTGCACACCTTCCAGAGCACTTCAGCTGCAGTCATAAATACCAGAGCATCCAGCATGGGCCTGTACGTCAGGGGAAGGATCCAGACAGGAGATGCCTCAGGACCTGGCACACTGACAAACTGCTGGTCTCTGACTCTGTTGAAAATGGAGATCCCCTGAGCCATTGGGCAGCTAGTTTAGCCTCTGGAGGGGAAGAGAGCAAGAGGCAAGGTGGTGTTCTCGAGGAACTCGCCTTGAGAATGCCGTTTATGGAAGAGCCTCCTCCCAGACCCTGTCCCTGACAAGCAGCTTGCTTAAGACACACTCTATGGTGCAATGTAAATGGTTTTATAATTCAAAATATCCATTCAAGTGTTACAAAAATTGGTTCCCTTAAAGATTCGAGAGCTTGCTGATGGCTTCCTGGCTGACAAAATCCCCTCCCAGCTTGCTTAAATACTAAACCCTTTTCAAAGTGGCGTTCAGATTATCTAGTGTGATTTCTTCCCATTAATCATACTTGTCTAAAGCGTGTATTTTTGTTCTTAAATACTAGGGTCAGAAGTTCACAGAAACATCTTCTGTGTCTGGTTTAAATCTGTGTCTGGTTTAAATGAGTTAAAGCTAGTATCGTGTCAGGCTGAGGGTTTCTAACGTTATTTTTTGCTCTTCCAGAGGGAGATGAACATGCGCATCTCGCCCTCCAGGAGCGAGGATGCCGTGTCCGGGTTCAAGGCCATGCTGTCCTCAAAGCTTGCACCCTAGAGTTGAGCATGGAGGGGCGTCAGCCTGCCAAGGTTTGGTGTGTTGTAGCAGTCGGTGCTGTGAGGTCTGGAAGGCGCCCAGCGCTGTGAGCTCTGCTGGATGGCAGTGGGGTGGAAGCGGCTGCTGGGGGGTGCGTCGTTTGCATAGCCCAGCCCCCCCCACATGCTGCAGAACGTCTGGGTCCCTGTGGCAGTTTTGGAATGGTCCCTCGCAGTTGGGTCAACGGACCCAGCGCAGCCAGTAGATCCCGTCGGAGTCCGTGCGCAGAAGTGGCCACTGAGAGTGCCCAGGCACACTTTTGCGTCCGAAAGGGCTAGTGCCTCGTGTCCGAGAGACACAGGAAGGAAAGCGCTCTTATTGAAGCCAAGTACAGTCTCTGTCTCTTTTATGTTTTTCTTTCTTTCCTTTTTTTTTTCTTTCCACAACAGAAAGGAAAGTCAGTCTTAGACGTTCAGTTGTGGAAGAAAGTTTGTGTTTGAAGATCGCGCTTGTCTGTTCAAGTAGGTCTCATTAGATGCCTTTTCCTCTTGTGTTCATCCCTGATGAGCTTAGGCACTCTCTGTTTGTCCTGTTTCTGAGGACCGCTGCCCAAGTCACCTAGCATTGCACAGGGAGATTTCGTATCTCATTTTGCACCGTGAATTTTGTTAGTCAGCAGGAATGAAGGAGTTTTAGGACATCAGCTAACTAAATGGAGTGAAAAATGTGCTCTATAACTTCCGAGAGATAATATTGGAATATAATCAGGCTAGAAATATTTTGAGCAAAAGATGCTTAAAAAGTTAGGTCAAAATTATGAGCATAGCGCTATTTCTTTAGTTTGGATTTCTATAGATTTTAGATTTAAAGTTTGAATTTAAAGAAATTTAGTTGAATTGATGTGGAAAACATGTTCAAATCACCAAGTATTTCTTTCATACGAGAATAAGCCAAGTAGCAGCTACAAAGAGTGTTTCGGCTTTCAAGTGTTTCGCATTTTTGAACCCAAATCTACAAGTTCCTGTTAAATTAGTGGCCTAGAAAAACAATCTTGTAATTCTGTGTCACAAATTTTATGATCCAGCCACTTGTAAAAAGTTATTGTCGATGTTGCTTAGTAGAGATGTAGGCAATTAGTGGTTGGGCTGTGGCCTCTCAAGACATGTATCTCCTTTTTTTCAGAAGACTCTCAGGCTGCAGCAAGCGCCCAAACCTCACGGTGAAAAGCGAGGACCCAAAAAAGAAGTCCGCAAGTCACAAAGGAGGAATGGGCAAGTACAACGTGAAAGCCTGTATCCCATCTGTCCTAAATAATGAACTGCTCAGCTCTGGGATGGCGGCACAGGCCACCTGCAATTCAGGGTCTCGGGCACAAATCTTCTGCAGTTAGGTACTCATCTCCTTCTTCACAAAGAGAGAAAAGGAATAAAAGGAGATCCCTGTTAGTTAGTTCAGTAAAGGGAAAAGAAAGTGCCATTGAGATCTGTTTGCCTCTTTTGGAGGATGGACTTGAGCACGAAGGAGAAGAGTGCCCTAATAGCAGGCCGCTGGGCAGGCTGAGGGGATGCAGGGAGTCTGCTCCCCGGGAAGCCGTTGCACTTTGTCTAATTTCGTAACTGTTGGATTGGGGGTTTGAAGCCGCGTTCCCAGAAGGCACACGGTAACTCCTTTCTGTCTCTCTCTCTCTGGCCCATTCATTGTCCCGCTCCCGCTCCAGATTTCCAGAAAGTGGGACGCCCCCCATTCAGGGGAGATTCTCGCCTCAGGATGCCTGCAACCTCGAGCTTAGCCTTGTGCTTGGTCCGTGAGAGAGCCACGGCTCTAACTGCAAATCGGAGTGAGTAGGGGATGCGGATAGGGGACTTCTGCAGGGAGCGCCTGAGCGGCCGGGCTGCTGGCCAGGGTGAGACCTGTGCCAGCCAGTTCATCTTTGAGCTCCAAATGCCTTTTGATAGAGATGCAGGTCTCCTGGGGATTGTGGGGACATGCTCCTGCATCTGGAAAAGATGGCTGAGTTCCTGGCAGAAGAGGGACACTGGGGTTTAGAGGTCAGAGTTGAGGCAGGTATGGAAGATGGCAATAGCTGTGCTCTTTAGTCCAAAAAATTCCTTTCTGTAGGTTCAAGCAGGTTTTTTTCTCTCCTCTGCTGCTGCAGTGTGGAATATGAGGCAAAAAAAGAGAAACCGACGCTGTACACACTGCACACTCTTAAGTATTTGTTTTCAAATATGGGTGAGGTCAAGCTAGAACATGCTTTGCAATTTGTGTATTTATTGCAGTGAATTTTGAGCTCTTCCTGGCTGTTTTCTGTGGTTTTCAGCTGGCTTCTCCTCCCCAGAAAGAAATACCGTGCATATGAAAGAGGCCATTATGAATCTTCCCTTAGGAGAGTTGGGTTTATTCGCGCTCTGCTTTTAATTCCGCTCTGTATTATTTATGCCACTGTTGAAAATACTCCCTGGTTAAAGTATTCTGAACCTACTCCAGCTACATTTTACTATGCGCAGCTCCCACCAACCAACAGTTTTTCTTTCCTGTCATTCTTCATGAAGTAACAGGCATCACAGCCAGAATCCTGTGTTGCTATTCCACGGTGAAGAGGTACAAGGAGGAAGAAGGGGCAGCAGGTGAGCACGTAGTCGAGGCCCCCTGCTGAAAGCAGGGTCAGCGAGAGCGGGTGGCCCGCATGATGCGTGTCCCGAGGGGCCTGGAGGCGGGCCCCGGGGCGGCCGGGCGGCGGCGTGGCAAGACGACCATGCAACAGTGCGGTGGCGCGGCATCATGATGATGCAACAATGTGCGACTGCTCTATATAGCCGCTCGCGGGGAGACGGGCTGTGGTGGCCGCAGCTGAGTGCCTCTGGAGCGAGAGGTGCCAGCGCAGGGTCGCAGCTCCAGGAGAGCTCTTGGAAGGAGCCATGGAGCACCGTCTGAGTGCTGGCGTCCGAAAGGTGGACGCAGTGCTGAGCGCAGGGGGGAAGAGGGGAGAGGTGAGCAAGGGGCCGATGGAGAGGGCTCGTCCCGGGAGCCTGGGAGACGCAGGGCTGCTCTGGGGCGTCGGGACGTGTGCGGGGAGCTGGGAGGGCTGCAAAGGTGGTGGGGCCGGGGAGAGTTTGCAGGGAGTGGTGCCTGTCTGCCCAGGCTGGCTTACGGCTAGGCAGGTGGGAGGGGTTGCTGCGCAAGGACGCGGCGGTGGGTTGAGGAAGGGCTGGGAGTTGTGGGGAGGGGGGCGAGGAAGCAGAGAGCAGCTTTTGAGTGGGCCGCTCTTGGCGCTGGCCTTGGTGGGAGTCTTCCGAGAGGCTTTCTAGCAAGTGCCGTGCAGGAGGCTTCTGGAGCTAGTGCCTGCGTGCCCACGAGTGTCTCCCTCTCTCTAGCTCCTAGGGAACAGGAGCCAGCCAGTGGCAGGAGGAGGTACTGGGCTGCTGGAGCTGCCCCTTGGGGTGAAGATCCCTGTGCTGCCCGGCTCCAAGCCTGTCTTCTGCAGGACAAAGCTGGGGGAGAAGGTAAAGGGAGCAGAAAGGGGTAGAAAAGCTCTCCTCTTTGAGGGGGTCCCCGTCATTCAAAGAAGTCCTTGTGGGCACCTGCTGTCCAGTGGGTGCTGCCGCCCTTCAATGTGGCAGCGCTGGGGAGTAGAGGGAAGCTCCTGGCTCGCTGGCGCGGAGACAAAAAGAGGACTTGTGGGTTTTCTGGCCTGGTTTCTGGCAGCGTGCAAGCGTGCGGCCGGGGCCCTGCCTGCAGCAGGCGGCAGTGTGCCCGGGTTCCGGGCCAACGTGCCCTTCCTTCGGGCTCCTCCAGCAATGTCGAGCCAGGCTGCGGGGCGCTCTTGAGGGAGAGTCCAAGCTTCTCCTGCTTGCCTTGTTGGCGTCTTTGGAAAAGCTGGGGCTTCTCTGCTTGGGGAAGGCACGCAGTGTCCTCCTCCTGCTCCAGCTTGCGGTGCATTTTTCCCAAGGCGGAGACTTCCTGGAGGCAGAGTTAGTTGACACAGCCCTTGGGCCTGCCGAACCCCGAGGAGACTGTTTTCAGTGCCTCATGCAGTTGCTGCCTTTGAGCTGCCGGGCTTGCACTTTTCACTCGGAAGGTTCCTTTCTGTTGTGGCAAGGTCTTCCTGGTGGCCTAAGATGCCTGCTTTGCTGGTGGGCTTTGTCTTCTCTCCCCAGCCCAGCCCAGCCCAGCCCAGCCCAGCCCAGCCCAGCCCAGCCTAGCGCAGGCCAGCCTGGCCCTGCAGTCTGGCTGTGCTGTTCTCGGTGCCTTCAGAAGGATGGAGAAGAGTGTTGGTCTTGCAAGTACCTTGACCTTTTCACGAGTCCCGCTTGGCACCTCTTTGCTGCTCTCTCCTGCCTCCTTCATACTCTGGCAACTCTCTCTTACAGCTTCACCAGCCCTCTGGTTATTTCAATCTGGGAGATCCATACTGCCGCCTCCTGAGCACGGAATACAACAGCCTGCATGACCCGCACCTGCGGGCCTACCACAAACGCAAGGACAACCTGCGGAGGCTGAAGAGAGAGGGTTACGTCAGCAGTGAGGGCAAAGTAGGTTTGGACGTGGGGCTGAGGAAAAGAGTCCTCATCAAGCGGGGTTCCCAGAGCGCTTGGTGCAGCCGCCTGTTGCTGGCGGAGGGCACAGGGCTGTGGGGCTGGTTTCCCTGGGAGCAGAAGGAGCACCACTCGTGCTCTTCTCAGGCTGCCCTGCGCTGTCTGAGTGGTGAGGAGGCAGGCGGTGCAGGGCCTGGCGCTGGGCGGAGGAGCACCACTCAGCCCTGTCTGGGGGGGAGTCAGGGGCCCCACCAGTGGGGAGGGGAGGGGAGGGGAGGGGAGGGGAGGGTGTGCAGAGGAGCAGCTCCCCTGCCGCTGGGTTTGGGCTGTTTTGGGGCAGGCAGTCTGCGTAGCTGGCTTGAGAGTTGTTGGGGGATTTCTGCCCTCGTCTCTCCATAGGTGGTTTGCACTCTGAAGGAGTTCAATGAGTACAGGCAGTATCTGACCACGCTCAAGCTGGAGGCAGAGAAAATGTTCCTGCGAGAGGAGGTAGGCAAAGCGGAGCCTTGGTGGACACCGGTGAGCGACACGGTGGCGAGGGCTGGGGCTTTACTTGCGGCATGTCGGGGAGGGGAGGCGGTCGCTGCCGAAGAGGTGAGGGCTGTGCCACCGGGCCGGGCGTTATGGCAGGGCAAGGAGTACCGGGCTGCGAGCTGAGCTAGCACAGGGTGCAGGGGTGGGCATGGGCAGGAAAGTCACGTGCAGGCTCGCAGAGTCGCGAGGGAAGCATTTCTCTTCTGCCCTCGTCACGTGGCTGAAGCAGAGCGCTGTGCTGGGCCCGCGGGACACCTCAGCACGCAGGGGCCTGAGCGCTTGTGCAGGCAACAGCAAGCCCCAACCTGGTGTCACCTTTCAGCAAAAGCTTCAGCAAGAGCTGGCCAAAGCAGAGGATGCCTCCAGACTGCCGGGAGGGAGTGACGTTTCTCGCCTGCGAGAGCGGCTGCTGCCGGAGCAAAGAAAGACTTTGCCGGGTGGAGAGGGGAAGAGGAGGCCGAGGTAAGAAAAGGGCAAGTAACGCTTGCTCTTCAAGGGGGCCCGTGGTCCCTGAGAGAAGTCCTGGAGCCTCATGTTCCAGTAAAGAAACAATGCCCAGCGGTGGAAGGAGCCGGTGCCGGTCTCTGTTTGGAGCCTCGGACAGGCAGCTGGAAGGTGCTGTGGGGAGTACTGGAGCAAAGCAGCCCAGAGCGGACGATGGGAGTGGCGAGCGGAAAATGGCCTGGGCAAGCTGGACAGAGCGTCCCCTTCTCAGCTGCCTGCCTTTCTCTTGACAGGCATCTGAGTGGGATCAAGGAGCGGAGTGAAAGACCGGAGGCTCTTGAAAAAGAGCAACGCCTCCTCCCGCAGGCCAAGTGCCAACAGCAGCAGCAGCAGCAGCAGCAGCAGGTGGGAAAGAGGAGAGAGCCAGGCAGCCAGAGCAGCTCCAAAAAGTCCGCTGTGGAAGGGAGGCCGGTGAGTAGGAGGCGGGTGGATGCTGGGGCCGCCTCCGCTGTGCGGCAGCGTGTTGGTACGCGGGCCTCGGGAGAGGGTGCTGCCACGCACAGAGCCGCTCGGGGCTTGCGAGCGGTGCTTGGGTGCTGAGGAGGTGGTGCCTGGCTGGTGTCTCTCGGACACGAGGCTCTAGCCCTTTCTGACGCAAAAGCGTGCCTGGGCACTCTCAGTGGCCGCTTCTGCGCACGGACTCGCACATCTAGCGCGAACCTGCGAGCTGCGTGCACTAAATGGCCGCACGGTCCATGGTGCTGCTTTCGCGTCTGGTTGAAAAAACCCTGGTTTTCATCCAAAGACTTCTGCATCCAAAGATGCAGTGTTCCTGAACCTGAGAGTGCCGGTGCTTGGCCATTCGTGGGGTGGTTTTGTCTTGCAGGAGGTCTTGATTAGCTCAGGGGAGTGCCTGCTGTTGCCCAGTTCTCATTTGGGGGGGGCCCTTGAAACATTGCCCGGCTCCATTCCCTGCAAGAGCCTCTTGGGAAGCGTTTGCGGATAGTGTGGGGTGGTATCTCTGCCAGGGTGAAGGGTTAAGCTCCTTCTGCCGTGGCAGTCAGGAGCCAACCAGCGCGTTGGAAGTAGCAGCCCCTGCGGGGGCCCGCTGTGCCTGGGGCCAGTCCTCCGGCCACGATCAGCGGTACCCAGGCAGCCACTAGCTTCCAGTTGAGGGCCCGCGGCACCTGGTTCACCCTGCTGAGGTCCAGGGGGGCTACAGTGCCCTTTGCTCTAAGCCAAATGGCACCGGCTCGATTCTGACAAGAACTTTTGCTGTCAGTTTTCGGAGACCCTGAAGCTTCCGGGCGTGACAGAAGGACAAGGAGCAGCCAGAGCATCGGAAGGGCAGACGCCAGAAGCAAGCAAGAGAGCCAAGTTGCCCGTGTTGCAAGCCCAGCAAAAGGCTGCTGATGTCTCACGAGTGAGTCGCGAGATTGCCCAGGAGAGCATCCAAAAAGCCGTCTCCAGAGCTGAGCAGCTGGATGCTGAATTGCTCGAGTATGCCAAAACCATCGTCCTTGAAGTTGTGGAGAGCCTGACGAAGAAGTCAGAGGCAGGCAGGAAGTCCGAGCCAAAATCCGAGAAGCTTCAAGCAAGGAAGGTCCTGCCGCCTCTCAGCCTGCCTGCAATAGTCACGCCTTCAGAGGAAGCGGGACAACTCAAAGAGGAGAGCTCACGTCCTCTCCTCCCATCTCTCCTCCACGGCGCTGAGCAAGATGCTCGCCGGCCAAGAGAAGGCCTTCCGAAGTCCCGGGATTACACCTGCGGAGCCGCAGCGAAGTCTTCGGTGCCCGCGTGGGAATCCCTGCGTATACGCAGGCCAGGGAGCACCGCAGGCACCCTCCCCTCCACGGGCCCGCAGTTCCCAAGGCAGCCCGTGCCTCCAGCGGGTCCAAAGCCCCCTAGCCAGGCAGGAGCAGGGCGCAGACCAGTGCGTCTAAAGCTTTTCCTGGAGGAGCCCGTGCAGCCCGAGTCGATCAAGAGGGCAGTAGCTGGGAACCTTGTGGAGGGTGTCCTGAGGAGGTGTGCGGCTCCAGGGCCACAGAGCCCCCGGGCAGCTCCCCCTGGCAGAGAATAAAGAGTTTGCTCCCAAGGGCTTGCTTGTGCCTACGTTTATTCACGCCAGGCCCTACTGGGTGTGGGCATTTTCCCTGCAGTGTTTTCCCTCGTCTTCCTCCCTCCTACAGCCTCGGCCAGGCTAAGACCCAGTTTTACAGGGAACCTGGAGTAGGGAAGAGAAAAGCAGTCAATGTTTCTGCCTTGTTTAGAAAGCTTTGCGTCAGGGCTATGGGACAGGATGGTCCAGCTCTGCAAAGCTCTACTCATGCCTCGTGTGAGTCCCATCTGTAGGTGCTCTTGAAGGCTGCGCCTTCTTCTGTGCATGTATTCTCTCGTCCCCTCAGGAGCTCCTGATGGGCCTCTGGGTTCCCACCCAGGGCCCTCGGTGGGCCTTTCGGTGTCCCGCTAACGGAGCGGCCTTCAGCTTTTCATCTTTCCCAGCGGACTCCTCTTCTCCTCTCGTCTCCTCAAGGCACCTCTGCCTTTCCATGTCCCCTAGGGACTGGTGTGGGCCTTTCGGGGCAAGCGAGGGGCTGCCAAACTGCCTTGCGGTGCCTCCCGAGGCCCTCCATTTCTCTCTTTGGGCTTCCTAGGGCCCTCCGTTTGCCCTTTGGTGCGGCCCTGAGCCCTCCGTATGCCTTTCGGTGCCCAGCCCGAGCCCTTTGCCTGCCTTTGGGTACCCAGCACGGCCCTGTGCGTGCCCTTGGGTGCCACCCAGAGCCCTCCCTCCGTTCACACCCGGGGTTGGCCCTAAGTAACAAGTCATCTACAGCTGCTCTGCTTTGTAGGATTGCTTCCCTGTTCGACTGTTGTTCCTCTTGCAGTAATGCAGTCAAAGTGGTGGTGGCGGCATCCGGAGTTTTGCTAGCGTACAGGCCACCTTTGTCAGGTGGAGGCTGGCACCTAGTGCCAGTGCAGGGACTCTCACTAATGGCAGGCTTAAGGCTACTGCTTCCGCTTTGCTCACCAGATTGACATTTGAGTCCCACTCCGGTGGCAGAGCCTGAGATAGGCTCCTTCTGCTTCTTTTTGTGTAAGAGTTGGCTGAGGTATTTTTTTATAGTTGGGAGACTGTGAGCCTTCCAAGTGTGCACGGGCCTCCGGCTGCATTTTGGGGTATACAATTACAGGCTTGCAGTCTGAATCATTGAAGGCAGTCTTTGGCAATAATAGCCACCAGCTGAAACTTGGAGTTAGGTGGTGTAGTGGAATTCCTCCATCGTGTTGAACAGCAGCAAAAGGAGGGTCATGACCGGGAGTTCGGTGCGGCTTTCACCTGAGAGTGGTGGATCCGTGCATCTTTAGCTGCAACTTTAAGAGCAGAGTAAGTGCCTAACAATACTTGCACAGGACCCTCGCACTTGGCTTGTGATGCATCTTTAGTCTTCTAGACCTTTATAATCTCCCGGGTCGATATGGATGCAAAGAGTTTCCTAAAGGTAAAGTTTGTGTAATTACAGCTTTGTACTGTTTCTTTTTAAAACTGTCTTGTAGATATCAGACATATTGGGTAACTCCTTCATCGCCTGCCAAAAGGCTTGTGTGTGCTGGAGCAAAGGTTCCCAGAATTCAATCTGGTCTTCTGAATAAAATCTCCAAAGGAGTTCATTTATGACCTGCGTTTGGGCATCGCCTTAATTCCACAGGGCTAATGGTGAAGCTTCTGTCCATTTTAATTGAGTTTCTCTACAAATTTTGCCAGTTAATCTTGAGAGTACAGTTCATTCTCTCTCCTGTCCCGAGGATTGGGGGTGGTAAGGTGCATGCAGTCTTTGTCAAATTCCTAAAGCTTTAAACAGGTTCTCTGATATTTCAGCTGTGAAATGTGATCCTTTATCGGAGTCTGTTTCTTCAGGCACTCCAAACGTGGTATGATATCTTTCAGGAAAGCTTTAAGAACCACTTGAGCAGTTGCTTTTTGAGTAGGGAATGCCTCTACCCAACAGAATAATTGATCCATTATAGGTGTTTTAGTCGGTCTTTGGAGGCACATCTGCGAAGGCAATTCGTAGTTTCTGGAACGGCATCCAGGCCCAAGGGCGCCCTCCGTTTGATTTTTCCTCTGTCTTGGACGTTGCGTTATATTTCTGCACATAACAAACATGCGAGGGAAGCATTTCTCTTCTGCCTTTGTCGCGTGGCTGAAGCAGAGCGCTGTCCTGGGCCCGCGGGAGCCGGATAGTGTGGGGTGGTATCTATGCCAGGGTGAAGGGTTAAGCTCCTTCTGCCGTGGCAGTCAGGCTGTCAAGCTGCAAAAGAGCAAATGACAACTTCAGGCTTTCTTTTCTACTTGGCTTCAATAAGGGCTAACAGCGGAGTTGTCAGAGACCCGATGAGGAACGCAGGCGACTGGGCTGGGAGTCATCCGACTTAACGTGGATGTCTCTAATGTAGACACACCAACTTGGTCCCACTTTTAGGCAACGGAGAGTTAGTCAGGATAACCAGTGAGTTCAACGTACTGTTTACCTTATCCTAAAGTAAATGCTTCTATATTTGGTCAGAAAGACCGCACGCTAGATTCACTGACTTTATCCATGCTATCTCCTTGAAAACAAAAGAGGACCTTAGTCCAGTTGTGCAGGCGGAGACGATGACACTGCATTACAGATACACAATTGAGGTCAGATAAATTACAGTCCATCTCTGCTCTCTCCAGTTTGGCTCAAGACCATCAAGTTCCATCTCCCTCACCTCCAAAACAGCTCCCGGAACCCCCAGAAGAAGGGAGAGGGCAGATTCACCTGCTAAAGCTGTTCCACTTCCTATGAGCAATGGGACCAGTCACTGGAGCAGAGAAAGAGAGCCAGTCCCCACCCGCAGCCCACAGCTCCTGAAGGTCCTCTGAGGAGACCCGTAGAGTCCAATTTCACCTCTTTGGAATCACCAGTACCAACGGATTGATGCCAGGCAGAGGATCTACTGGCTGCGCTGGGTCCGTTGACCCAACTGCGAGGGACCATTCCAAAACTGCCACAGGGACCCAGACGTTCTGCAGCATGTGGGGGGGCTGGGCTATGCAAACGACGCACCCCCCAGCAGCCGCTTCCACCCCACTGCCATCCAGCAGAGCTCACAGCGCTGGGCGCCTTCCAGACCTCACAGCACCGACTGCTACAACACACCAAACCTTGGCAGGCTGACACCCCTCCATTATGACGCCCCATGATCGCATTATCGCTTCCCACTCCGCTTAATCCCCGGGGCTGCTTGCCTCCCGGTCCCCCCTGCACGCCGGCGGGAATGGGCCCCAGGCTGACTCACGCTACATGGGGACGAACCACAAAGAGCAGAGTGCGGCTCCTGCAGGCCGCAGCCACACGGGAGCGGTCTGCGCCGCCGCTAGCCCGGCGGTCCCAGAGGCCCTGCCCCCGCCACCCCCGTGCACCTTCTTTGGTCTGGGCACCAGTGATGTGCAGGTCGCAAGCTGGCCGCCTTCAGCTTCTCACAGCCCGTGATCTGGCGCTTGAGGTCGCACAGGGAGATGTGGAGGCTGTTGAAGGTGAACAGGCGGGCGGATGACAGGGAGAGGCCCCATGGCCCGGCTCGGCCTCCGCTCTCTCTCTCGCACGCAGCACTCCCAGGCCCAACCGCTCGCTATGGCAACTCGGGTGCCCCTGCCTCAGTGTTCCGCCGAGGCGTTTCCCGGACGCCAGCTGCACGGGCCACCGCGAGCGCGTCACTGCGCACACGCAACGGCACACCGCACCCACCCCCGCACGCCTCACGTGACCCAGCGCATTATGACAAAAGGCCTGTCACCCCCGGTGTCCTGTCACCCCCCAGGCCTCTCACTGCCCGGTGTCCCTCCTGTCATCCCCGCGCCTGTCACTGTCCAGTGTCCTGTCACACCCCCAGGTCTGCGGTATCCCTCCCGTCACCCCCCCGGGCCTGTGCTGGCCCTCCTGTCACCGCCATGGCCTTCACCACCCAGCATCACCTCCTGTCACC